>NC_134364.1:71209080-71511580 GCF_048569485.1 Anomaloglossus baeobatrachus | reverse complement strand
GATGAATTCTGAAGTGTACAGGGATATACTTTCAGCCCAGATTCAGGCAAATGCCGCAAAGTTGATCAGACGGCGCTTCATAGTACAGATGGACAATGACCCCAAGCATACAGCCAAAGCTACCCAGGAGTTCATGAGTGCAAAAAAGTGGAACATTCTGCAATGGCCAAGTCAATCACCAGATCTTAACCCAATTGAGCATGCATTTCACTTGCTCAAATCCAGACTTAAGACAGAAAGACCCACAAACAAGCAAGACCTGAAGGCTGCGACTGTAAAGGCCTGGCAAAGCATTAAGAAGGAGGAAACCCAGCGTTTGGTGATGTCCATGGGTTCCAGACTTAAGGCAGTGATTGCCTCCAAAGGATTCGCAACAAAATATTGAAAATAAAAATATTTTGTTTGGGTTTGGTTTATTTGTCCAATTACTTTTGACCTCCTAAAATGTGGAGTGTTTGTAAAGAAATGTGTACAATTCCTACAATTTCTATCAGATATTTTTGTTCAAACCTTCAAATTAAACGTTACAATCTGCACTTGAATTCTGTTGTAGAGGTTTCATTTCAAATCCAATGTGGTGGCATGCAGAGCCCAACTCGCGAAAATTGTGTCACTGTCCAAATATTTCTGGACCTAACTGTATGTATAATGATGTAGAACCGAGGTAATTATATTAGTCCGGCCCTCTAAAACCATCCCAATTTCTTATGCGGCCCCATGGAAAAATTAATTGCCCACCCCTGCCCAAGATGATACAGTTCCTTGTAGTGGCCTGAGGTCTCAGGGGCGCTACATTAATATTGCTGTTGGGAGAAGAGAAGACGCCATCAAATATGAGAGACCTGGAGACGTTTATAAAGAAGAGTCCGAGATTCCAGGTGAGAGGAGTAAGAAGCTTGTGGACGGTTATAGCAAGCGACTGATGGAAGTTATTTGTTCCAAGGGGTAAACGGCGAGCAGCCAAATATTAAGCAGAGGGGGACAACAATTCTGTCTGGCTCATTTTAGGGGTTTTGTGTGGAATTATGTCCAATTTGCCTTTTTTTCCCCTTGTTTTTTTTGTGTTGTTTCAATACATACAAAGGAAATAAATCTGTGTATAACAAAATGTGTAATTGTAATAATTTTCTGGGCGAAATACTTAATTTTCTTGAACAATTTCAAGGGTGCCAACACTTTTGGTCATTACTGTATATATATTTTTTAAGTGTTTCCTCTGTCAATCAGGGTTGGTTCACATAGTGATTGTTTTTTGTGGACGACAAGGAACTTAAGTGAACCCTCTTAATTTGGTGGAGGATGTGAGCAGCATTGGACCTTTTCAGGTTTTGAATATGAGTAGATGGTCAGAGAAGAAAGAATACTGTCTCACCAGAGTCAGCAAGAGGAGGCGAGACAAAGACAATGCCTGACCAACACTTGCTTATTCTCCTATAGAATTTGGGAGGTTACTGGAAAAAGGGGGAAGGAATTGTACCGGAAAAGTTAGGGAATCTCCCAAGTGTTCTTAAAGTCTTCCAAAAAGTCAAATAAAACAGCCCCTTCCGAAGGATAATTGTGCGTCTCTGAGATTTTTCAGCTTTAGACGAAACCCTGACATTCGGAAATATGGTGCTGTAGATGGATAGTGGCTTGTAAACAGGTTGTAGTTATGTAAAATTTTGGTAAAGAACGTTGTGGTCAGAGTCCTTAGTTTTCGGATCCTGTAACGCTCACCGCCGGAGATTCTACTGCGGTGAGGAAAGTGGACCCACCGGACCACAGAGGAACCCTGGGCCTATCCTGAAGTAGGGTAAAGACAGGGACTGTGGCAGCTGACACCCAGGTTAGGGGCAGACACAGAAACAGACAGTCTCTAGTGTAGACAGGGACCACTAGGGTAGCTGAGGCAGACAACACAGGCAGGACGGGCGCAGTCACTAGTACCAACAGGGCAGCAAGGAAAGGTAGCGGGGACAAGCAGGACATGACAGACTGGTATTCAGGTATTGGCAGAATCATTAGCAAGGCTGGGACCACCAGAGTGGCTGAGGCAAATGGCATGGCCAGGACAGACAAAGTCACTTGTACCAACGACCAACGGGGCGGGATAGACAGGTAGCCAGGAATAGGCAGAACGGACTGACAGAGTCACTAGCATGGCTGGGACCAATGGAGTGGCTGAGGCAGGAACAGGACTGGAACCAGGTGTCAAGGGGGCATGACGGGCTGGAGCGAGGTACAGGATGGACAGGGCAAACAGGACAGGACGGGCAGGTGACCTGACAACTAGTTAGACAGAACACAACTGACGAATAGAACTCAAGGCGTTGAACAGGCACCTCCCCTAATGGGAGAGTGCCTTAAGTACCAAGTGTCTCTCATTAATGGGCTGAGAAGCACTTCCTAGGAGTGGGCATCTATGCAAAGAAGCCTTGTGGCCTGAAAAGAGGGTGCAGTTATGGAAAAAAGTTCAAAAACTCAAGGACCTCCTAACCCAACATGGTATGGATAGGAATGTCGGTCCTGTCGCGATAGATCCTCAATAAGGGGTCCGAACCTGAACCACTGGGTGATGATGATCCAGCTCACCTCTCGGTAGGGGGAGGCTTAGAGTAAGGCCATGGTATTAGTAGAAAATTCCAATTTGGTATGAAATCCAATAATCCATATGAGCCCCAATGTGCCAGATGATGGCGGCTTTAATGTAATGTGATATCCCAGTATACGCCTCCCCGGGGGGGGCGGGTGGTTTAATGTAGTTCATTTCGCTTCCAGCGATTCCATGTGGCTGCAGATAGATTTTCTGAATAATGCAGATAACCCAGCAGTATTAGCACATTTCTGTGATTCCTGCTCCGAAGCGTTAATGTGGATGCACACGCACAAACACACACACAGGTCATGATTACAAATCAGCTTCCCCCAAGGACCATCATTTAGTCAGTAAAAATTTTAAGTAAGAAAAGTTGAAGAAGGCGTCGAGCTCGTGAATATTCATCATCTTCAGACTTCTATGTTCTCCCTCTGTTCAGGGACAGACTCCCGGCCCTCGAGCACCTGCACATGAACTTTCTGCTTTGTATTCTCACAATGAGGGATAATAGAAAGTCAGCCGCGGAGAGGGAAATAACAAGCCGACACATTTATATCCCACCATAAACGGGGTTGTCCACCTACAAGAGAATGCAATCCATTCACTGCCAACGAATAGCTGTAATGAATCCTCTCAGCTGCCCCCTACTGTCTACCCTAGGAGCAGTCTTTTCTTAAAGGGGTCCGACACTTTTTGACAAGTAGAATGTAACAATTGTGGGGTCCAGGCACGCTATCAAACCAATGCTGCTATATCATCCATTTTAGGAAATTTCACGTCCAGACAGCTATGGAAAAATCCTACTACTGTGAAGCCTCTATCACCTGCAGGCCGCCTCAGGGTCTTCACGTGCTAGAAATCTTCCGGCAACAGGTGCATCAGGTTAACTTCAATGGGAATCGTGACGCCACTCTCGGTAATTGCGGTCAGGGGTGACCGCCACTGCAGTTTAGACAGCGTCTGGGGCTGATGGTAAATGCAGTCTGGTGTTATGGCCTCCCGAGAGTGAGGCTGGCCCCAGGGGCTCGGGTGTAGGTGCGTAGTACCACAGGTCGCAGAAGAAATCACACACAGGCAGCAATGTCTTTCAGGGTTTTTACTCACTTTTTGCTGGTAGAGTGAGACAACCCGGGCGATGCTATGATGAACCAGGTGGAACCGGGCATGCCTCAGGCTGATATAGGGGTGACTGCTGACTCGCCTTCCTGCAGCTTTGTTTCGGACCACCCCTGACTTGAAGTATATCTTGGGATGCATCCAGGGAAGTCGCTACTGCCTTTCTCCCCTTTCTGACCCGTTTGCTGACAGCGTGGACCAAGGATAAGATGGCTTCATGCTAGATCCTCCTTATGGGCCCCTTTGTTGCTGTTGATGCTGCGGGTTCTGTGTTGGTTGGCGTGGAACCTGTAATCCCACCGCCTACAGGATTTAGCAACCCATTAAATGGATGTCTGGCTCTACCTGTACCCCATGTGTGCATTCATTACCAGGAGTCCCCGTACTTGACTCCCTACTGCTCTCCTTCGGGTGTCTTTCAGTCTGACTTGGTGGTAATGTTCTCCCCCGCCAGCAGCCACTGCAAGTGCAGGGTCCGACAGTGTTCCGCTCTTCAGCCCTACACTTCAGACACGGCTGCTCCACTCCTTCTCCTCTGACTGCCACTGCACAACTCTCCTTCCAGCTTCACTACAGGACCACACTAACTGAGATGCGAGGGCTTCGCCCCCTTCCTGGGTCTGCCCAGGCGTCCCCTCCAATGTGTGTGTGTGTCCTGGTCAAAGGGTGCCTGTGTGTACACACTCTACTCAGCCTTTGGGATTACCTGTTTGTAGTGACCCAGGCGTGGGTGCAATACTCAGTGGTGCCTGACCAGGTCAGGGGCGCCACACTACCTCCTGGTAATTCTAATCTAGTAGATAAGAAAGCAGTAGAGGGAACCCAATAAACAGGACCCTGATCCGGCAGCCATGTCGGTTTTCTGTGGTTCCTGAATGGGAGATCTGCAAACGACATCCCTGGTGCCTCTTCTTATTTGTACGTCCAGTGCGACGTCAAGTGTGTGTCACGCCGCAACGACGACGGCATGTTGGAACTATAAATCAGAAGAGGTGCCAGGGATTCCAATAGGTAGATGGTTTGCAGGGTTCCTCTCCAGTGGCTTACAAATTTAATGACCCATCTCTAGAAACCAATGATCATCTCATCTGAGCATTGTGCAACAAAAGTGTTGGCACCAAGTAAATATGTCCTGAGATGCAGTGGCAAAACAAGAGTCTGATAGGCCCCAGAACAACATTTGGATCTGGGCCCCCTGCCCCCCTGCATGTTGGTCAGATGTATGGGCACTTGTAGCATTTTACATCCTATAAAGACATATGTAATGCTCTGCTCCCCATTAGGTAGTAATGTCTCCCATCTTGTACTAAAGTCCCCTATCATAAGCCCAGGTATATATGTCCCTAATCCTGGCCCCCTTCAAGATATTTATTGCTCATTTTGGGCCCTTTCCAGGTCTATATGTCTCCCATCCTAGAACCTTTACAGGTATATATGTCTGCTATTCTGCTATATATGTCCCCATCCCAGGCCCCTTCCAGATATATATGTCCCTCATCCTGGACCCCATCTAGTTCTATATGTCCCCCTTCCAGATATATATGTCCCCCATCCTGGACCGTTTCCATGTATATATGTCCCCCATCTTAGGCCCCTTCATGGTATATACTGTATGACTCCCATCATGGGACCCTTTCAGGTATGTATTTCCCCCATACTGGACCTTTTCCAGGTATACTGTATATGTTCCCCATCCTGGCACATATGTCCCCCATCCTAGACTAGTTCCAGATATATATGTCCCAAATCCCCTTCCTTGTAAGTCTCCCATCTTGGGATCCTTCCAGGTATTTTCCTGATCCTGGACCTTTTTCAGATATATATGTCCCCCATCCTGCACCAGTTCTAGATATATGTCTACCATCCTGGTATATAGGTGCTCCATCCAAGGCACCTTGCTGGTATATATGTCCCTCATCCTGGGCCCCTTCCTGGTATATATATATCCCACATCCTGGGCCCCTTTGTGATATATATGTCCCCCATCCTGGACCAGTTCTAGATATACGTCTCCCATCCTAGTATATAGGTCCTCCATCCAAGGCACCTTCTAGGTATATGTGATCCCCATCATGGGACCCTTCCAGGTATATATGTCCCACATCCTGGGCCAATTGATAGTATATATGTCCCCCATCCTGATCCACTTTCTGGTACATATGTCCTCCCTCCTGGTATATGTGTCCCCTGTTGTGCTGCTGTTTTCTAACATAATAAAAGAGAAAACAATCTTCTCACCTTCCCTTGCCCCCATGATGTGCAGCGTTCTCCTCTATAGCTGACGCAAAGTCCAGGAGCTGACTTCAGTTTGCTTCCTATGAGGAATACATGGCGTAACTCTGTTATGGCATGTGTGACTGGTAAGCCGACATCAGCTGCCAGCCTTTTATAGCGCGTTTTTTTCAGTGCAGTGATCTTTGAATGCATATCCAGTTAAATAGGTTCAGTTATACGCTCATCGACAGTGGTTTGCTGCTAAGATGTCTGCTTGGAAACCCTGGCCTCTTGGATTTGATTGTATATGACAGCTAGAGCTTCATAGTGTCCCAGATGTTTGTCCCAGGATGGTTCTACAACTATGGAACTGTGGCGCCCCTGACCTGGTCAGGCACCACAGAGTATTGCACCCATGCGGGGACAATGCTTCCAGGTAATTTCCAAAGGCCAGGATGAGGTGCACACACAAACACATAGTGACCAGGTCTCCCACACCACAAGAAGGGACCCTTGGGTAGCCAGTAGGGGGTTAACTTTCAATTCCCAGCTAGGGGTGTGTTCAGAGGCTGGTTGCTAGGAAGCAGGAGAGAGGAAGTGAAGAAGGAGTCTGGAGTTTGGAGAGTGTGGAAGGAAGCAGAGAGGGGCTCTCGTGTCAGACGGGTCCTGAGGAGTGCAGTAGCTGAAAGCGGGGGAGAAAGGGTACCGTGGGTCGGCCTGAAAGACATCCAGAGAGAGGGGTGGCTGAGTACGGAGATCCGGGTATCCGAGCACGCAAGGGGAAACAGATCCCCAGTACAGGCAGCAAATCATCCAGAGCTGCTTAACCTACAGGTGGGGGGTACTTTATGCCCTCACCACTACTACACAGAGCTCGAGCCAAGCAGCAATCACCAGGCCCATAAGGGGACAGGGCCAGAAGCCATCCCACCAAGGCCACGCTGCCGGCAGACGGGCCAGAAAGAGGGGAGCAGGGTAGTAACAGCTTCCCTGGAGGAGTCCTACCACGCTTCAAGCAAGGGATCCTCCCAAACAAAAAGAGTGCAAGGAGGGCGAGCGGACAGCTACCCTCAGAACGGCCTCCTGGAATTCCTGGTTCCACCTGGTTATCACAGTGTCGCCCGGGCATCTCACCGTGACCTCTAAACAGTGAGTAAACACGTTAAAAGACTTCTTGGACTGTGTTTGAGTCATTCTGCGACCTGTGGTCCCACCCACATACACAGGGACCTGGGGCTTGCCTTACTCTCAGGAGGCTATTACAACCTACTGCACCCGCCATCAGCCCCAGGCATCCCTTAACCTGCAGTGGCGGTCCTCACTGACCGCAATTCTGAGAGTGGCGTCACGACGAATCCCAAAACGAAGGTTCCCTACCTGTGACCAGACCGTCCCATCCCGTGGAGTCCCTAAGGGTAATACACTGCTGCACCGCACTTGAGGGGCTCCACAGATCCTTCACACTTACAGGACAATGGAACACTGAGAACGGTGATACATTGGGTTCTAAAACAAGATCGTAACGACACATTGTGTACGGCTACACTAATATGCAGATGTTTGGGTGCAGCATGGTGGAACGCTGATTTTTTTAGCCACATCGATCCCCTACAGTACGACCTCACATTACCCCTATAAGTGGATTAATCACTTCTCCGATCTTACCTGCAGAAGAAGATGCAACAGTAATGATATCATCATTAGCCCTTGAGCACTACAGATGTGAATGTCTGGATGCCGTCCAAGCCCTGCCCCACCGCGAGGAGAAGCCAATATACATGTTAATGAGGCAACAAGTTGGATGAAGAATATTTATTTCCTATAAAAAAACAGTTTACTGTTTTCAATCATGGTCATGGCCTTGGGGGAACAACTTCTCTTTTGCCCAAGGAACTCTGTAAATTCTCCATGGAATGGGCTCCCAAAATTAGTCAAGGTGGTCTTTGTAACTGTGAGGTGTGGTCATTAAAAGATGAGTAGATTGGACAGTTATGACCGCGTGGTCTCAGTGTGTTGCCCCAAACATGAATGTTTAAGTTGCTCAGCATTGTGATTATGAAGGCCAAGCAGGCAGAACGCGACGCGTCCACGCAGAGCCAGTAGAGTCCTGAGTCTCCACACGTCACAGAGACAGGGTTTATGGAAGGAGAGATGTCCTAGGGAGATGGTAATATAGAAAGCCTGGTGAGCTTTAGGTTTTCAAAGACAAAGACAAAAAAGGACCGTTGTGCGAGAATTATGGGCCCGTTACAGTGCAATAACTCATAATAATGCACAATTCCACCAAATTTAGAGGTGGAATTGTCTCCCATCCTTTACCTCTTGGGTCCCTGTACGAATGGAATGCACCAATGATATGTCCGCCCTTGACTTTAGGGGTACAAGAGACTGTAATATTTGGGCAAATCCTAAACAGTCAGGAGTTACCACAAAGTAATGTGCCCAATGGGACCCGCAGGCTTTACCGCTTCAAAACTACTGGACTGTGTTTGTGATGCCCTGGCCGGGCCAGGTTGTCACAGATAGGGCCCCGCACTACACCAGTCCCCTAACAAGGTGACAGCAGCCAAACATTAAAACCCTAGTCACCCCCCTCAGTGCTTGATGGACACACCAGGGTGCGGAACCAGGCGGTTGGAAGACGCCCACCGAGGAGTCTCAGACAGCCTGGGGTAGGAAAGTTCAGATCAGTTGGAGTGTTGAGCAGAAGTGTAGGTCAGGCCTGTGTGTGACAGGCCTGAAGTAAACTGAACCGGTGCCAGGGTAGGAGCCCTGGTACTGCTGGCTAGGAGGCAGACTGAGGCATCTGTCTGCAGGAGCCAGGAAGACGCCTCAATGGAACCGAGGTGGACCGGGACAGGGTAGTGGCCCGCCGGTACCAACCCGGGGAACCGACTCGGAAACCGGAGCATAAAGGGGGATACTCAGACCATGAAGCTAGGTCCAGAAGCTACTGGGGGCTAGCTAATTAACTGATTGCGGCCAGGACTATAGGTCCTGTCCCACCCAAAGTCCCGATTGAAAGCAACAGCCCAAAGAGGGGGATAGAAAGCCACCGCCACAGCAAAGAGATCCCACGGGCCAGCGTCTGCAGGCAAAGGGCTCCTCAGGCAACCACAAGCCGGGGAGCGGACTCCTGAAGTTGCAAGCGCAGGTAGTCCACCATCACAAACAGGTGCAGGAAAAAGGCAGAGACCAACAACCAGGTGGGGGACCAGTCTGCAACTGGCTGCGGACACCGACCACCATCACCTTGGTTTACCAGAGACTCGTGTGTTTACTAATAGTGAGTACATCAGTGCCCTCCGGCCACCCATCTCCCTGCACCGCCAAACACCCCCAACGGGTCCCGGGGCCACCATCCCTGCCCACGGAGGGGTTAACAACTTGCTGCATAACATTTCCCCCGGGTGCCCCATAACTGCAGCGGTGGTGTCCACCTTCACCACATCCCGTGGGTGGCGTCACGAACTCAAACACGGCTCTGGCCGTACACCTACATCTCCAAACCACCAAACCCCTTTTGATTGACGTGACCGCAGGACCCCTGGGTCCGGAGACCCTCGAGCCACCCACTGAAGGTCCGGATCCGAGCGGCTTGGCTACTGCCGAGCACGGGGTGGCACATGTTCACCATCCAACACTGGGCGGCACAAACACAATACTCCTGGTGGCCCAGACAATTTACTGATAGCACTTTAGGCCAATAGCAGGATCTATGAGACCAACCATTAACGTTATACGGGGTGTATGACCAGCTTGTATTCATATACTGCTCGGGAGCACTTACTGTTACGACCCAGCTTTACCCATGACCATTTTACTAGATTAACCTCTAGATGCCCATATTACTTAATGATATGGGTCATCTAATATGGTAGATTCACTAAGCTATAACTCTGAATGAGCTTCATGGCCTGGAGGTGTCAGTGCAACATAGAACAGCTGAGATGGATATGCTGGATAGCATATAGAGCAAGATAGAACAGAAGAGCTGGATAGACTGGATGGCACTGTGGCACCCTGGACAAGCCAGGGGCCACAGGGAACAACGCCAACACACCCCACGCTCCCAGAAGGCACACCGAAGTCAAACACAAAACCCTTGTTGCCTTCCTTCAGGGGCTGATGTTCACACCAGGGGGTGGCCCAGGCGGTTGGTCCCGCCCACCGAGGAGTTCACAGTCCTGGAGGCGGGAAAAACAGACAGATTAGTTTTGGAGGTGAAAGTGGAAGGAGGAGAAGTGGTAGTGGAGCAACTAACTGACAGCGTCCGGGTGTGTGGCCCGGGCGAGACAGCAAGGTTGGCAGACGGTGGTGACCATCTGCAGGAGTGGCTGATTGGAGTCTACCGTAAGGACCGTGGACGGGCGGTGGCCCGGCGGTACCGGACCGGTACACAAAGAGAAGTCAGCACCATCTGGCAGGGGCTTACGGACCCCGGCAAGGCTAGGAGTCGCCGTGAATTTGCCAAATTCGTTAGTGAAGGGAACCTCCTGGGTTTACCAACAGCCAAGCCCCGACAGAAGGCAACAGTCCAACCAAAGTGAGGGAGACACCACCACCGCCAAGGCAACCGTTTCTCAGGGCCAGAGCCTGCGGGCAAAAGGGGCTCCTCCGACTCATATCCAAGCTGGGGAGCGGGTTACCAGTGGGAACCCATTGGAACCATCTACCGTACATAGGTGCAGGGAAAGGCAGTCACCATCAACCTGCCGGGAGAAACAACACCGCAGCCGTCTGTGGGACCCGTCCATCCAGCCGTGTGTTTTACCGAGAACTGTGTCCTCATCATTGGCTGAGTGAGCACCACCGTGCCGTGCGGCACAGCGCTGCCCCTGCGACCCTGCACCTCACCAGGCCCTGTAACCCGCCTGCCATCCATCCCTACCCCATCACCGGGCCCCGGGACAACCAACCCCCTACCCACGGAGGGGAGAAATAAAAACCAAGCTGCTCCCTGTCACCGCTCCCAGGATCCCCGTCTAGAGCAGCGGTGGTGTCACCAATATCACCACAACCGTGGGTGGCGTCACGGACAATAAAAAAAAACCCCACAATCAAAATCCCCTTTTCACTCACGGGCGAGGAGCGCCGCTCGAGTCCCCGGGATCCGGCCCACCGCTCGAGCCACCACAGAGCAGCGGCAGCAGCAGCCGGACCCGAGCAGTGGGAGAGCGCAGCGTCCCCTCCTCTGCCTGCGACAGCACCATGAGCAGCAGAACAGCAGAGCTGAGTGAGCAGATGGCACCTTGAATATTGAGCAGCAGAGCTATATGGATTTGATGGCACCTTAGAGTTTGGAACAGCAGAGTTGAGTGTGTGGAAAGCATCTTGAAAGTGGAGCAGCAGGCTTTATACATTTGATGGTGTGGCGCCCTGGACTAGCCAGGTCGTCACAGGTAACATACATACACCCCCACCCCCATTAGACAGTAACATTAGCCAAACATAAAACCCTTGTTGCCTCCCTCCAGGGTCTGATGTCCACACCAGGTAGGGCGGAGCCAAGCAGTTGGCCCCAGCCACCGAGGAGTTCACAGGCTTGGAGGCGGGAAAAGCTGACAGAGTAGTTTTGGAGGTTGAAGTGTGAGGAGCAAACACTTGGGTGTCTGGGTTTGTGGCCCAGGCACTGACAGCAAGGTTGGAAGACAGTGGTGGCCGTCTGCAGGAGTGGTGAAGCAACGTGGAACCGTAGGTCCAGGGTCGGGCGTTGGCCCGCCGGTACCGACCGGGGAGTGAAGTGAAGCCAGCACACACAGGCAGGGCCATCGGACCCTGACCAGGCTTGGAGCCGCCGACAATAGTCAAATCCGAGTGTGACCGGAACCCCAGGGGTTTCCTAACAGCCAAAGACCCGATAGAAGGCAACCGCCCACACCGTGAGGGTATACAGCTACCGCCTAAGGCTAGAGACCCAAGGGCCAGCGCCTGCGGGCAAACGGGCTACTCCGGCATCCATCCACCGGGGAGCGGACTACCGTTGGGGATCCATCGTAGTCAAACAAGTACATCAAGGTGCAGGGAAAGACAGCCGCCATCACCTGTCCGGGGAGAGACAATGCAGCCGGCTGCGGGACCCGTCCATCCAGCCGTTTGGTTTACCGAGGACTTTGTGCATCTCTTGCTGAGTGAGTACATCCGTGCCATCCGGCACCGCGCCGCGCTGTCCCTGCAACCCTGCACCTCACCAACCCTGCCTCCCCGTCCCCCCACTGGTCCCCGGGACCACCGACCCCTACCCACGGAGGGGGAAAACAACATCCCACCTGCTCCCTGCCATCGCTCCCGTGATCCCCGTCACCAGGAGCGGTGGTGCCTATCTTCACCACAACCCGTGGGTGGCATCACGGACTAAATCCCCTAAACCAACCACCCCTTTCACTCACAGGTGAGGAGCGCCGCTCGAGTCCCCGGATCCGGCCCACCGCTCGAGCCACCGAGCAGCAGTCGCAGCAGCGCCGGACCCGAGCGTTAGCGAGGGACCAGCAGCAGCGGCGGCGTCCTCCCCGCCCGCGACAACTTGGTGTCACGAACAGGATTGAGCACATCTACTTACCAGTAGAAGTGCACCTTGTGATCCCCGCCGGCGGCGTCCAGCCGAAAAATTTGAAGTGCCGCCATCTTGGCGCGAAAATCTCCCGCTCGAGCGCCTTCTCCGAGCAGGGAAGGCGCGAAAGCGAAGCCCCGCCCCCAACAAACTGAAGTGCTGAAGAGAACCAAGGGGGGGCGGGTGTGTGTCTGCCTAATGTAGCCGAGGCTATAAAAGCGGGGACGCCAGGACTCTGCAAATATACCCGGTTCCTGGAAGCAGCTTGCAACATGTCCACACCGCCTTAGAGGCCTGAGTCTCCGGATCCTGCCCCAGGGACGGCGGCTTGGCTGAATACCCAAGTGATGCTGTTGTGCTGCCGTAACCGGGCCCAAGTACGGGACCTGCTAGATCGCTGGACCGTTGAGATTGAGGAGCTGGCTGCGGTCGTGCAGGCGCATGAAATAGAGACCATGCTAGAGGAGCTGGTGAGTGACCCACACCCTTGTGTCCCTGAGGGACCGGCCGCTGCGGCTGAAGGGTTCGGTCTACCCCTGGCCCCAGCAGGGCCCAACCCATTGCCTGTGCTGACCGCCCGTACAACCCCGCTCAGACCGCCGTCCCCGATGGAGGTGGCAGAGTCTGTGTTGCCCTGCCAGGGCCCGGAGACCCGAGAGGAAGCCAGCCAATCAATAGCTGGAGCGGGCGACTTAGAAGAACCGGTGGCAGGCCTCCATACACCGGCCAATGACGGGTCACTTGCCACTGAGGGGCCACGAGTCTGGGCTCAGCTGGAAATCGTTACCGACCTGCCAAGTCCCACCATTAGTTCCCTTGAGTCAGATGACAGCAGCTCGGGGGCTGACACAGAGCCGGTCTCGGAGTCCGAGGAAGCGGGTGAGAGTCTTCCCAACGGCAATGCGCCAGTAGCTTTCTATGTCCCGCGTGGTGGAGGGAACTGATACCGGGCGGCCCTCTCCCACCAGGCCTGCCACCGGATGTTTGCAATGTTAACAGCGGAGGGCGAGGCCACCTCAGAGGAAGAGGTGGAATAGGCAGTGGTCCTCCGTTGCAAGCAAGTTGTCCCCCGTTGGGACCCTCAGCAGTTTGAATGAATGACAAAAATCAACCGAGTTTTTCATCTGATTATCTGTGTGATTATTCCGGCCGTTGCCGGCAAGTTGTGCCTGGAGGGACTCTCAGTGTTTTCACCACCCACATGAGGAACTACTCATGGAGATGGCCGAGAACTGGCAGGCCACCCACGAACTTGTGGGTTTGTAAATAGTAAATAAGTGTTGGGATGGAAACCGTTGCCGCCTCCGGAGAGGCAGATTGGAGGAAGGGCCCGCAGCAGAGCAGGCTGGGGCCCGGCCACCACCAGGACCGGTGGCCATCCTCCGGGGGTCAGGGGTCCCCCTGGACGTGGGGTCCCCTGAAGTGACAGCCGGGTGCGAGTAACCGTACCCGTTCCCGCTCGGGCAGCCTGAACCTGGACTGGGGTCAAGGGGTGCTGCCCACTTCTTAGGGGCAGCATCAGGGCTAGGTTGCTTGGGTCGGAGAGCGGAAGACATCCGTCCGTCCCTTATTATTAAAAATGTCTTTTATATGTGCAACGTTTAAGTGTCCCAGCAAAAATGCTTATGTTTGAAATGTTTACATGTTATTTATGTTGTTTTTACAGTTTTGAAAAAAAATAAATAAAACCGGTGATTGACGGGCAGCCCGCGGACAGTCTGTATTTCACCAAGGGGGAATGTGGCGCCCTGGACTAGCCAGGTCGTCACAGGTAACATACATACACCCCCCCCCCATTAGACAGTAACATTAGCCAAACATAAAACCCTTGTTGCCTCCCTCCAGGGTCTGATGTCCACACCAGGTGGGGCGGAGCCAAGCGGTTGGCCCCACCCACCGAGTTCACAGGCCTGGAGGTGGGAAAAGCTGACAGAGTAGTTTTGGAGGTTGAAGTGTGAGGAGCAAACACTTGAATGTCTGGGTTTGTGGCCCAGGCACTGACAGCAAGGTTGGCAGACGGTGGTGGCCGTCTGCAGGAGTGGTGAAGCAACGCGGAACCGTAGGACCGAGGTCGGGCGTTGGCCCGCCGGTACCGACCGGGGAGTGAAGTGAAGCCAGCACACACAGGCAGGGCCATCGGACCCCGACCAGGCTTGGAGCCGCCGACAATAGTCAAATCCGAGTGTGACCGGAACCCCAGGGGTTTCCTAACAGCCAAAGACCCGATAGAAGGCAACCACCCACACCATGAGGGTATACAGCTACCGCCTAAGGCTAGAGACCCAAGGGCAAGCGCCTGCGGGCAAACGGGCTACTCCAGCATCCATCCACCGGGGAGCGGACTACCGTTGGGGATCCATCGTAGTCAAACAAGTACATCAAGGTGCAGGGAAAGACAGCCGCCATCACCTGTCCGGGGAGAGACACTGCAGCCAGCTGCGGGACCCGTCCATCCAGCCGTTTGGTTTACCGAGGACTTTGTGCATCTTTTGCTGAGTGAGTACACCCGTGCCATCCGGCACCGCGCCGCGCTGTCCCTGCAACCCTGCACCTCACCAGCCCTGCCTCCCCGTCCCCCCACCGGGCCCTGGGACCACCGACCCCTACCCACGGAGGGGGAAAACCACATCCCATCTGCTCCCTGCCATCGCTCCCGGGATCCCCGTCACCAGCAGCGGTGGTGCCCATCTTCACCACAACCCGTGGGTGGCGTCACAGACTAAATCCCCCAAACCAACCACCCCTTTCACTCACGGGCAAGGAGCGCCGCTCGAGTCCCCGGATCCGGCCCACCGGTCGAGCCACCAAGCAGCCGCAGCGCCGGACCCGAGCGTTAGCGAGCGACCAGCAGCAGCAGCGGCGTCCTCGCCGCCCGCGACAATGGCACCTTAGTGTTTGGAACAGCTGAGCTGAGTGTGCGGACGGCACCTTGGACGTACCATGACAAAGCTGAATGAGTTGAACAGCACCAGAGATGGGGAACGGCAAAGCTGAGTATGTAGATGGGGCACAAGAGAATGGCAGAGCTGAGTATGAGGACACAAACCATGGAAGCACAGAGCTGAGTTTGCAGAAAGGATCCTTGCAATAGCAGTACTTATTATATGAACAGGCTACTTGATAGAGCAGAGATAAATGTGCAGGCAAGGACCTTGGAATAGCAAAGCTGAGTGTGCAGATGGCACCTTGGATGTGGCATGACAAAGCTGGATGAGGTGAACAGCACCAGAGGCATGGAATAGCATAGCTGAGTATGTAGATGGGGAATCAGGGAATAGCAGAGCTGAGTATGAGTGTGACGCCCTGGCCGGGCCAGGTAGTCACAGATAGGCTCCTGCACAACACCTTTCCCTCACAGGTGACATCAGCCAACCTTAAAACCCTAGTCACCCCGCTCAGGGCTAGATGGACACACCAGGGGGTGGAACCAGGCGGTTGGAAGACGCCCACCAAGGAGTCTGGACAGCCCAGGGCAGGAAAGTAGTTCAGTGAAGTGCTAGACTTCAAGTTAGAGAGGAGTGTGGGCTGGAGCTGTGTCCAGCTCCAGCAGAGGCGAATATCCCAAATTGAACGGCACCAGGGTAGGAGCCCTGGTGCCACTGGTTAGGAGGCAGACGGCGGTCTCCGTCTGCAGGAGCCGGGAAGACAGCTCAGTGAAACCGAAGTGGACCGGGACAGGGTAGTGGCCCGCCAACCCAGGGAACTGACTCGGAAACCGTAGCACACAGGGGGGGTACTCGGACCCTGAAGCTGGGACCAGAAGCGAATGGAACCAGCTAATTTACTTGATTGAGGCCAGGACTAGAGGTCCTGTCCCACCCAAAGTCCCAATAGAAAACAACAGCCCACCGAGGGGGATAAAATGCCACCGCCAGGGCTCAGAGATCCTATGGGCCAGCATCGGATGCGGACTCCTGAAGTTGCAAGCACAGGCAGTCCACCATTACACAAAGGTGCAAGAGAAAGACAGAGACCACCAGCCGGGTGGGGGACCAGAATGCAGCCGGCTGCGGGCACCGACCACCATCACCTTGGTTTACCAGAGACTAGTGTGTTTCCTTCACTAGTGAGTACACCAGTACCCTGCGGTCACCCATCTCCCTGCACCAACAAACCCCAACGGGTCCCGGGGCCACCATCCCTGCCCACGGAGGGGTTAACAACTCGCTGCACAACATCTCCCCCGGGTGCCCCGTAACTGCAGCGGTGGTGTCCAAACTCACCACATATCGTTGGTGGCGTCACGAACCTAGTACGGCCCAGCCCGTACATATACGTCCTACGTCCACCATCCCCCCAACCCTTTTCATTCGGAGTGTCCGCGGGATCCCCCGGGTCCGGAGACCCTCGAGCCACCCACCGGAAGGCCCGGACCCAAGCAGCGGCAGGCCGCCGGCATGGGGGCGGCACACCCTGAAACTTGGCGTCACGAACAGGATACTTACCCATCCACTTACCTTGTGGAAGTGTGCCTTGTATTGAAGTCAGCGGTGATCCGTTGCAAAATTTCCAGAAACCACCATCTTTTGGCGCGAAGATTCCCGCCCAGAGTCTCCTTCCCCAAGAAAAGGGCGCGAAAGCCGAAGCCCTGCCCCCTGGGAACACGGCCGGAAAGCAAGGCCGGAAGTCGCAAAACGAAACCTACCGGCCTAAAAGAGGAATGCCAGAAAAAGAGCAAGGGGGAGAAGCGGGAAGATGTCTGCTCCTAAACCCGATGCCGGCCCTGCGCCGACCACTGGAGCGGCGCCGCCCGCGGGGGAAGCCGCTGGTGAGGAAGCTGCAGCTCCAGCTCCGGCCGCAGGAGCAGTGGAACCCTGGACTCCAGTAGTGACTCCCCGTGTAGCAGCTGGCGGTGACCCGCCTGCCACAGCAAGGATATTGGCTCCGGCAGTTCGCCCGGCCGCAACGGGAACGGCGCCTAGCTGGTAGACAGATGACAGCGGCTCCAAGGGGTGATACGGAGTCCATCTCGGAGGATGAAGCCCCCAATGCCGCTGGGGGTATGATAATACCGATCTGTGGATACTGCAGACAGCTAGGGCACTTTGCCGGTGCGTGCCCTGAGAATGGCTGGTTTTGAGGGAGTTAGCCACAAGTTTAAAAGATTGCAGTTAAAAAGTTTTTAAGCAAAAGACCCGCTTCTGTAATACTGACTCCTGACCTTTGTTGAACGTCTCCAAGTTCCCCCGGGAGATGCCATCCAGCACACGGGGTGGAAGGAAAGGAGAATCTTTCCGACTTGTTGAACGCCACTGCGGTTGGAACCCCAGAGGGTGCCATCAGGGGTCGGAGCCCCCGGTGGAGGACGACAAGAAGTTGAGTTGGAGTGAGGACAGTTTTGTTTACAGAGTCCGGTTTGGAGGAGCAATCGTACCCGCACTGCAGGCAGTGGAAAACGGGGTCTTTATGGACAGTGTCACCCATGAATGATGGTGGCATTGGGAACCCGTGCTGCCCTGTGGTGGACCGTGGGACAGTTGCCAAAGGAAGCTGCACCGGCAGTTAAGTTAAATGTTTTAACGGACCCCCCTTTTCATTATGCCGCAGTCTCCGGAGAGGCTGGATGGAGGAAGGGCCTGCGGCAGAGTAGGCCGAGGTCCCGTCACCATGGCGGCCGGTGACTACCCTCCGGGTCAGGGGTCCCGTGGACGTGGGGCCTCTGAGAGAGACTGCCGGGTAAGGAACTTATTACCTGGCCCGTGTGGGCACCACTCGGACCCGAACCCGTTTCCTGGACTGGGAAAAGGGGTGCACACCAGTGCTTAGCGTTGGCACCAGAACTAGGTTTGGGTGGACTAAGGTGAAAAGGACATGGTCCCGTCCCATCCCGGTTAATAAAAAGGTTATGCAACGTTAAAGTAACATGCCTCCAGTTAAGGGAAGAAACTAAAATCTCCATGAATGTAAATAGTTATTATGCTTGTAAATGTTTTATCTCCTTTTATCTTTTTCAGTTAAACAAAATAAACCGGTGGTGGTCGGAAAGCGCACGGACGGTCTATGTTTAACCAAGGGGGAGTGTGACGCAATGGCCGGGCCAGGTAGTCACAGATAGGCCCCTGCAGAACACCTTTCCCTCACAGGTGACATCAGCCAACCTTAAAACCCTAGTCACCCCCCTCAGGGCTAGATGGACACACCAGGGGACGGAACTAGGCGGTTGGAAGTCGCCCACCAAGGAGTCTGGACAGCACGGGGTGGGAAAGTAGTTCAGTGAAGTGCTAGAGTTCAAGTTGGAGAGGAGTGTGGGCTGGAGCTGTGTCCAGCTCCAGCAGAGGCGAATACCCCAAATTAAATGGTGCCAGGGTAGGAGCCCTGGTGCCACTGGTTAGGAGGCAAACGGCGGTCCCTGTCTGCAGGAGCTGGGAAGACAGCTCGGTGGAACCGAGGTGGACCGGGACGGGGTAGTGGCCCACTGGTACTGACCCGGGGAACCGACTCGGAAACCGGAGCACACAGGGGGGTACTCGGACCCTGAAGCCGGGACCAGAAGCGACTGGAACCAGCTAATTAACCGATTGAGGCCAGGACTAGAGGTCCTGTCCCACCCAAAGTCCCGATAGACGACAACATCCCACCGAGGGGGATAAAAGGCCACCGCCAGGGCTCAGAGATCCCATGGGCCAGCGTCTGCGGGAAAGGGCTCCTTAGGCCACATCCAGCCGGGAGCGGACTCCTCAAGTTGCAAGCACAGGTAGACCACCATTACACAAAGGTGCAGGAGAAAGACAGAGACCACCAGCCGGGTGGGGGACCAGAACGCAGCCGGCTGCGGGCACCGACCACCATCACCTTGGTTTACCAGAGACTAGTGTGTTTCCTTCACTAGTGAGTACACCAGTACCCTGTGGTCGCCCATCTCCCTGCACCAACAAACCCCATCAGGTCCCGGGGCCACCATTCCTGCCCACGGAGGGTTTAACAACTTGCTGCACAACATCTCCCCTGGGTGCCCGTAACTGCAGCGGTGGTGTCCAAACTCACCACATACTGTTGGTGGCGTCACGAACCTAGTATGGCCCAGCCCGTACATATACGTCCTACATCCACCATTCCCCCAACCCTTTTCATTCGGAGTGTCCGCGGGATCCCCCGGGTCCGGAGACTCTCGAGCCACCCACCGGAAGGCCCGGACCCGAGCAGCGGCAGGCTGCCGGCTTGGGGGCGGCACACCCCGAAACTTGGCGTCACGGACAGGATACTTACCCATCCACTTACCTTGTGGAAGTGTGCCTTGTATTGAAGTCAGCGGTGATCCGTTGCAAAATTTCCAGAAACCGCCATCTTTTGGCGTGAAGATTCCCGCCCAGAGTCTCCTTCCCTAAGAAAAGGGCGCGAAAGCCGAAGCCCCGCCCCCTGGGAACACGGCTGGAAAGCAAGGCCGGAAGTCGCAAAACGAAACCTACCGGCCTAAAAGAGGAGTGCCAGAAAAAGACCAAGGGGGAGAAGCGGGAAGATGTCTGCTCCTAAACTCGATGCCGGCCCCGCGCCGACCACTGGAGCGGCGGCGCCCGTGGGGGAAGCAGCTGGTGAGGAAGCTGCAGCTCCAGCTCCGGCCGCAGGAGCAGTGGACCCCTGGACTCCAGTAGTGACTCCCCGTGTAGCAGCTGGCGCGAACACAGTACGGCCCAGCCCGTACATATACGTCCTACATCCACCATCCCCCCAACCCTTTTCATTCGGAGTGTCTGCGGGATCATCCGGGTCCGGAGACCCTCGAGCCACCCACCGGGTAGCCCGGACCCGAGCAGCGGCAGGCTGCCGGCACGGGGGCGGCACATAAGGACAACCATTGTGGAACCTTAGAGCTGAGTATGCAGAAGTGGCACCAGGGAATAGCAGAGCTAAGTATGAGGACAAACACCGTTGAACCACAGAACTGAGTATATAGATGGGCACCAGTGAATAGCAGAGCTGAGTATGAGGACAAACACCATGAAATCACAGAGCTTAGTATGTAGAAGTGGCACCAGTGAATAGCAGAGCTGAGTATGAGGACAAACACCATGGAACCATAGAGCTGAGTATGCAGACAGGATCCTTGGAAAAGCAGTACCAATTATATGTGTAGCAGTACCCAGGGGGGCAAAGGGGTCAATTGGCTCACTTTTACTCGTCGCCGGGCTGGTGATGCATGTCTCTGCAATGTCATGGCCTATGGGTGGCTTTGCCCGATTCCATAGGCCCGAGGTGTACAGTGAAAGGAAAAGGTGAGGGAGGTGGGAATGATTGTTGTGACGCCACCTGCGGTACGCGGCCTGGGATTAGCCGCCGCTGCTGTCGTTGTCCTCCGGGACAAATGGTAGTAGCAGCAAAAATGGTTTCGCTCCCCACAGGTTGAGCGGGCCTCAGGGAAATGAGGGCGTTGGGGACGACCGGTGGCACTGAAGAGCAGGGTGGCGACGCCGGCAATGATAAGGACAACACTGGGGCTGCGGTTCAAAAGTTCTTTTTACTCACAGTTTGTAAGATGCCCCGGTGGTGCCGCTCTCTGCCGCAATGGGCTCCAGCCGGTCCCGGGTAAATCAGAAGCAATCACCGGTGTCTGTGGAGTGGGAAACCTTCCTCCTTTACGCTTACTTGTGGATCTCCGTGGCTTGAAGCAACTTGGGGACCCCGGTGTTCTTGTAAAGTGTCCCGTCCCGTATGAAGGTGGCGCGAATCCTCGCCGTCGGGCCTAGTTACAATCCTGACCCTATGTGTCACCGTGCTCCAGGAAAATGGGTGGTGAGCGATGGAACTTGGAATCCCCATTCTCTGCAGATTCTGGTAGTTCAACGTGGAGTATGTCTACTCCAGGGCTCTGCACCCTTACTGCACTGGCACGGTTAAGCTCGACCTCAGCTACTATGTTCTCCTTTGTCTCACTAGCTCCACCGGTTGCCTCTTGCCCTTTTCCAGTCTGCCTGGTTCTAGCAGGAAACGCTCTCGAGCACTCTCTCCTGCGACCGTGTTGTTCAGAGTCTCAGACTATTCTAAAATGAAACTGTTTGTGTGTTCCTACTCCCTCAGTGCAGCCCCCACCTTTCTGATGACTCACCAGTGGTTGTCCCAGCAAGGAATTTCCCTTGCTGTCTGGCTTCCTGAGTTGTGTAACTGTCCGACTCATTGGCTAGATGTTGTGTAAGGGAAAAAAACACCAGTGATTAACCCTTTCTTACACAGGATAAGCATTGCATGTTAAATGAGATGTAATACCCTGTGGCGACTGAAGCCTCAGTGGCGCCGCATATGCACAGACACCTTGGCACATCAGAGATAAATATGCAGGCAGGAACCGTGGAACAACAGAACTGAGCATACCAGTGATGGGTTATTCAGTAGGCACCTTAGGGAAAAAGAAGAGTTTAGAAACATGGCAGCAGTGTTGACGCTGAACTACCAGAATACTGTAGTGTGTGACATAAGAGGTGCATGCCAAGTCAACATGTTATCCCGACCTTCCCGGGAGCAGAGGGAAGCGTGACTCTGGAGCTGGGACGGGTGAGCAACAACTACTATCTGACCATTTATTCTGCATGACCTCCTGGACTTAGTAAGTGGACCCCATCACTAACACTTTAGTGCCAACATGCTGCCACAGTGCCTACATTATTTAGTGCCTACATTATATTTATACTGGCAAGGTTTTAGGCACTATATAGGTACTAGACAGGAGGGCAGTACCACAAATCCTCGAACCTTTTTGTGCTTTATCACTGAGATCACATTTCTGGTCATCACCTCATCCAAAATCTGTTTGTTTCTGTGCAGAGTTGGATGTCACCCTTTGTCCTGCACGGCACAATAAATATCCCCAGTGATACATCACCCAGCTTTGCCCAGACCGAATTTGCAGTACCCCAAATCTTCGCACCTTCTTGTACTTTATCACTGAGATCACATTTCTGGTCATCACCTCATCCAAAATCTGTTTGTTTCTGTGCAGAGTTGGATGTCACCCTTTGTCCTGCACGGCACAATATATATCCCCAGTGATACATCACCCAGCTTTGCCCGGACCGAATTTGCAGTACCCCAAATCTTTGCACCTTCTTGTGCTTTATCACTGAGATCACATTTCTGGTCATCACCTCATCCAAAATCTGTTTGTTTCTGTGCAGACCTGGATGTCACCCTTTGTCCTGCACGGCACATTATGCATCCCCAGTGATACATCACCCAGCTTTGCCCGGACAGTATATAAGTTCCTTTTCTTATTTTAAGCTTCAATTGAACCTTTTTTTCTTATTTTATTTTAGCACTAGCCCATTCATAGTTTCAATGTCCCCGGGTGGGTGCAGCCCCTCCGAACCCACCTCCGTACCGTCCTTTGTTTATCAGTTCATTAGTATCCGTTCTGTATAAACTGCTTGGGTTCCACCTGACAGCTTTATATCTGGGCCAGTAAGATTAATTTGCCACCCTCCACTCCGCAGCCTCCGCTCCAGCCACTCCGCACTTTAATTGTTCGGGGGGAAAACTCCCCAAAGAGTCGATGATTAAGATGCCGGCGAGTATTAACGCTTTACAGGGAAAAAAAAGGCAATAAAACCGAAATCCAGGGGATAATTCTGAAATGAAAAAGGAATCTTGGTGTCATTATACAGCGCGGCTACCTCTAAATACCCGCTGTGTATACACCGTGCCCCTCCCCCGCCCCTCACGTATATATAGCTATATACAGGCTGGTAAGAATGTAGCAAGGGGTCGCCCCTTATTGTTTGTCTCACACTCCAGGACAATATATATTCCAGCCATGTCTTGTGTGAAGGGTCTCGGAGCGCGCTGACATTGTGAGTGTCAGACCCAGATCACTTTAATCACAGAGTGGATATGCATGATATCACGGATAAGGGACTTTAATCAAAAAATCCGCTGGTCTGGAAACGTGACGCAGTCTGCCAAACACTTCATCCCCGCGCCTTGTGTCACTGCCAAGATTCTTATTTCATGAATATGCATCGGACATGATATTACATTAAATTGTGACATTGTTGTTTAGTATTAGGGATTTAGAGAAAATAAAATAAATAAAAAAAAAAAATAAACTTCGGCAAAGTTTTCAGCGATTCGACATTATCGTCACCAAAATCAATTTTCACAGGTTTACTTCTCAGAAGGGATTAAAGTCATAAACCGAAGAAAATCGGGGAAAATACTAATTGTAATCAGCGACGGCCGATGTGCGGATATAGAATAAAGAGATCCGCACCCCACTATGGTCAGTAAGAGGTACGACACGAGGAGGTCCGGGACCGGGGATGGTTATATCTATCTACATTATCTATCCATCCATTATCTATCCATCCATTATCTATCCATCCATTATCTATCTATCCATTTAATATCTATCTATCCTTCTATCTATCTATCTATTCATTATTTATCTATCTATCCATCCATCTATCTAATATTTATCTATGTATCCTTCTATGTATCCCTCTATCCATCTAATATCTATCATTTATCTGTCTATTATCTATCTATGCGTCTATGTATCTATCTATCTATCTTCTATATATCTATCCATCAATCCATTATCTATCCCTCTATTAACCTATGTATCCCTCTATCCATCCATCTATCCATCTATCCATCCATCTATCTATCTTTCCCTCTATCTATCTATCCATCTATCCATCTATCCATCTTTCCCTCTTTCCCTCTTTCCCTCTTTCCCTCTATCCCTCTATCCCTCTATCCCTCCCTCCATCTATCTATCTATCTTTCCCTCTATCTTTCCCTCTATCTATCCCTCTATCTATCTATCTATCTATCTATCCATCTATCTTTCCCTCTATCTTTCCCTCTATCTCTCTATCTATTTATCTATTTATCTATTTATCTATCTATCTATCTATCTATCTATCTATCTATCTATCTATCTATCTATCTATCGATTTCTCTATCTATCTGTGGTGGCCCTGAGGGTCAGTCTCCACAGGGTATTTCATCTCACTTAAGGTGCAGTACTCATCCCGGGTAAGGAAGAGGTTAACCACTGGTTTTCACTTACACAATACACACAGCCAGGTGCTTTCACGCTGGAACTGGGCTAAAGGTGGTCACTATAACAATGGGTTTTTCCCAGCCACCAGTGAGTCATCAGGAAGGTGGGGGCAGCACAGGAGAAATGAGAGTACACACAGTTTTCACCTCAGAATAGTCTGGGAACTGGAACAAGACGAGCACTAAGGAGAGTGCTTTTGAGCTTCCTTAGAAAGACCAACCAAGGAGAGTGCTTTAGAGCTTCCTTGGAGGGAGAAGGACAAGAGTGCCATAATATCCAGGGACTCGCAGAAATACGGCGGCTAAAGTGAGTGCTTAAGAGCTTCCTTTGTTAGGACCAGACAGACTGGAAGAAGCAGGAGTTTACCGGGTGAGCTGTAAAGACAAAGGAGCAATACGGTAGCCGAGGGGTGAGCCTAACAGCCCCTTCGGGACTGGCGCATTCAGGGTACAGAGCCCTAGTGTGGTGTGCATGCCACGTTGCACCATCAGAATCTGCAGGGAAGGGGGATTTTATGTCCCATTGCCTACCACAAAGGTCCCGGGGCACAGTAGCACATAGAGTCAGGAGTCAAGTCCACGGTCGGCTCCACATCTGATTAGCACTGCTTGTGAATGGGATGGGAACTAAATCCAAGGACACTTGGGTCCCCAAGTAGCTTCACGCCCTGGGTATCCACACTATAGAGCACAAGGAAGAAAGATCTCACAGCTTCACAACACCGGTGGTGGCCTCTGAATCATCTGGGATCGGCTGGGGCCCATCACGGTGGAAACCGGCACTCCAAGGGTGACGACCGGACAGTGAGTAAAAGAACTTTGTCTGCAATCCTGGTGTCATTCGGTCATTGCTGTTGCCGTCGCCCCGCACTCTAGCGCCAATGGCTGCTACCCCCCACCATCGTCTTCCCTGGGGGCCTAGCTCTAGCTGTGGGGAGCTGGACCATCTGAGCTGTGTGACCATCCACCCTGGAGGAGAGCAACATCTCACAGCGGCGGCTGATCGTTGGCCGCATACCACGGGTGGCACTGCAAAGCAAACCCCCATCATCTCCTATACCGGTCACCTTGCAACCTTTAATTGACACTGACGGGGCCACTTAGCCGGATCAGGCCATTCACAGCAACCCTAAATACCACTGGCCTGGTGATGAGTAGCCTTGAGGCCCTGTGGGAGTGTCATATCTATCTATATATCCCTCTATTCATCTATCTATCCCTCTATCTATCCCTTTATTCATCTATCTATCCCTCTATCTATCTGTCCCTCTATCTATCCTTCTATCTATCCCTCTATCTATCTATCCCTCTATCTATATCTATCTATCTATCTATCCCTCTATGTATCTATCTATCTATCTCTCCCTCTATCGCTCTAGCTATCCCTCTATCGCTCTAGCTATCCCTCTATCCCTCTATCTATTTATCTATCCCTCCATCATCTATCTATCTATCCCTCTAGCTTTCCCTCTATCCATCTATCTAACCCTCTATCTATCCCTCTATCTATCCCTCTAACCCTCTATCTATCCATCTATCTATTTCTATCTATCCCCCTATCTATCTATCCCCCTATCTATCTATCCCTCTATCTGTCCATCTCTATCTATCCATCCCTCTATCCATCCCTCTATCTATCCCCCTATCTATCTATCTATCCCTCTATCTACCCCTCTATCTATCTATTTCTATCTATCCCCCTATCTATCTATCTATCTATCTATCTATCCCCCTATCTATCTATCTATCTATCCCCCTATCTATCTATCTCTCTATCTATCCCTCTATCTATCCCTCTATCTATCTATCTATCCCTCTATCCCTCTATCTATCTATCCATCTATCTATCTATCCCTCTATCCCTCTATCTATCCCTCTATCTATCTATCTATCTATCCCTCTATCTATCTATCTATCTATCCCTCTATCGATCTATCCCTCTAGCTATCCCTCACCCCGTATTCCCTGTATTTCCGCGCTCCCTTCCCTCACCCTGGAGCAGTATACAGTATATAGGTGCAGGTATGTATAGGAGTGTATACATATGTATTGTTTTTATTGTCCCCGGGGATAGTCTGTGCTTCCCACACTAATTGTAGTTTTTTCTGCAAATGCAGCGTGAATCATTTATAAATAAAGAGATTTTAAAGTCCCTAAAAGACTCCCCGCCGGGCGCTGGATCCCGGCATAAAATAGCTGTTAAATGGAGTTATTCTGAATTAGCTTTTTACTGGAAAGTGGAGAAAATACAAGGGGGGAAAAATGGAGAGAAAGTTTTCTTTTAGCGTTCAGTAATCTTTTACACAGCCACTCTGTATAAATGACAACCAATTTTCATAATTCAGGTTTTAGCAAAGAAATAACCTGAAGTGGCTGAGGACGGAAGGAGGGGGTTGTTATAAAAGCTTTGCTTTCAGGAACGCCACGTGAGGTGTCAATGCTAAGACCTGTGTTGAGACCGGGAAGTATAATTTCAGCTTTGTAATAAAAACAGAGGCACGAAAGCTCAGTAACAAATTTACACCCACCCTCCCACGCGCGCAGCTTGGCGAGCTATTTTTTCTGCAATTTTACTTTTTCTGATTAGTTTAATGTATAGATAACGAAAATAAAACACGTTTCGTCCAGGGGGAGAGGCGGCGGCGGCGGCAGGGACAAGTGAGTCACCCGGAAAGCGTTCCGAGGCCAGAAGGTAGAGGAGGATTCCAGAAGATTCGGGCCGGTGTGAGTGACAAATTGGCCTGTCAATCAGCTGCTCCTTCATCCTATCGTAAGCAGTAAATAAAATTATCTGTTCGGTGCATACGTTCCTCCGCTCTCAGCTCTGCAGAGTCATCTTCACAGATAAACGACTACCTGGATAGACCCCTATCTAATCATCTCCTGGTTGTCAGAAGATGAGCTAAACAGTGCCATTGCCCGGCTCAGACGCCCATCCCACCCCGGCCTTCTGAGCTCCTCAAGTCTGATACAAAAAGCACTACTAAGGTCACCCATTAATTTCACTAAACAGTATGTAATACCATTTCTCACCTGCGGAGGCACTGTAGGGAAAGTGGACACTTGCTGCTGAGATCTGCCCCTAGATCAGGGGAGCCTACAGCCATGGGCCGTAGGTGGCTGCAATGACTTTTTCTGCGGCACCCGGGCAGATTCCCAAGGATCGCAGCGGCATCTTGCTGGCTGCTGGCTCGTTAAACTTGCACACAGCATTACTGTCAAGTTACCGCTAGAGGGCGCTGGGACTCAGGTACAAAGAGAACTCCTGTGTGCACATAGACAGAAGCCCACTAGAGGTCACTAACACAAGAGCAGGGATAGTCGATCAGTCAGGGTCTATGTGTGGCGCCCCTGAATATATCAGGGTGCCACAGGGTACTGCAATCCTTACCCAGGGTGCAGGGCCTACCCCCCATGGTTCCAGGTTCTTAATAACCGGTGTCACACCATCAGCACTACAAATCCCAACCACATCTCACATCAAACCTGCCAGACACACCAGTGGGCTGGTTAAGCTGGGATAGCACCCCCCAACCAAGGGGTCAGTCAGATTAGTGGGAGGGAGGAAGTGGAGAGCAGAGCTTAGACTCAGTTCTGTAGTAGCCCTCAGACAGTGAGGAGCTGGGGAGTTGTAGCTCCCAGGGAGGCGACACGTTGGGTCGCAGCCGGTGGTCCGGGACCACAGGAATCGGGGATTGGTGGCAGTGACATTGGAAAGGGTGCGACGGGTATAGCCTACGAGGACTGTCGGCATCAGAATCCCAAACGAACCGACCGGTACCGAGCACGGCGAGGTCCAGGACCCTAGGTCAGAAGCAGGTTCATCCGTCCTGATAATTAACCTGGGAGGGAGAGTATCTTCACGAACTTCCCTAGGATCTCAGAGATTGAAGGCATCAGCACAGCGCGGGGTATAGGGTTTCCCAGAAAAGCAACCCAACTGAAATCCCAAGTGCCAGCCATCAAGAGCCCAGCTGCCATACACACGGGTAGCGGGGCTCCAACAACTTCATGCCAAGGGGCCACAGCGAACACTAAAATTGTGCACGGAGGCAAAGGTCCGGACTATCAAGTGACACCGGTGGGAGCGGACACCTGGACGAGCTCCCCTGTAGTGAATGGATGAACAGAGACTTTGGTTTATCTTCTGTGTGACAGTCTGCTTTATAATCCTCATCCAGCACCACGACAACCTACAGTGAGTACTCTGTTTCCCCTGCACCCTGCGCTCCCCAGCATTCACCAAAACTACAGAGGCCGGGGCCTTCCCTACCTGCGGAAGGACTGACACCTTGCTGCCCCATGCCATCTGCCCCTGTACTCCCTTCGGCAGCGGCGGTACTCCCCTTACCGCAACCTGCAGGTGGAGTCAAGAACATTTATCCCCTCTAAATCCCCCCTTACATTTGAGTGGCCGCAAGCCCCCAGGTCCGGAGACCCTCGAGCCACAGCAACCCCCAGATCCGAGCAGTTTGACTGCTGCAGCGGCGGCACATATGCCAGGATGTCACGTCTGTACCAATGAGAAAACAAGCCAAAGTCAAAGAACAGAGCCGAGGTCGGACACGGGGAGAGCAAGTAAGCACAAGGGAGGGAGTGTAGGACACTAAACAGGACCGAAGTCAGGGGAACAGGGAGGAATGGAGGTAAGGTCGGGAACGAGGGACGGAGGTCAGGACAGGCCGGGGAAACGAAGGTCAGGTTGGGTCGGGGGAATAGAGGTCAAGTCACGTCGAGCAGGAGGCATGGAGGTCAGGACGAACTGTACCGGGTAGCAGGACAAGAAACAGAGAACTTCTCTCAGGAACAGAGCATGCAGCAGAGCCGGAAATATTACTGGCGGCGTCCCGGAAGTAGCAGCACCAAGATATGGCGGCGCAACCCCCAGAACGAGGCCAGAACGAACAGGCCCCTCCCAAGGGACCTAAACCTCGGAGGCAGGATACATGCTCAGAAATGGCAGAGCCATGAATGAATCATGACAGTTACGCTGCGATTCCTGCACCGAAGGATAACACCCCCACGCTGGCCAGTGCCAGCGTGAGGATGTACTTCGTGGGCAGGTCAGATACGAGATGAACTCCCGTCCCACAGTAAAAGAGCGGCTGTCCCAGCGTCCCTCATGGCTGTTTGTGCCCCAGCTCAGCTATGTATATTACCCCTGCTATGTTTGTTCCCCCCAACTACGTTTGTACACCCCAGTGATGTATATAACTCCAGTGATGTCTGTACCCCCAGTGATGTATGTACTCCCCACTATGTTTGTGCCACCCCAGCTGTGTCTGTGCTCCCCATCACTGATGTGTATACCCCCATTGATGTATGTACCCCCAGCGGTGTATGTACCCCCAGTGATGTCTCTGCCAACATCCATCTCCCTGCAGCTTTACTCGTGGTGTATAGTCTTCCCAGCTCTCCCCAGTGACGTATTTGCCCTCAGCATCTCTTTTGATGTCTACGCCTCCCAGTCTCTCCAGTGATCTATGTTACTCCCAACCCTCAGCTGTAATGTATTCCCCCGAGCCTCCCCAGTGATGTATATTCCTCCCAGCACTCTCCTGTGATGTATGTGCCCCCAGCCTCTCCTGTGATGTATATGCCCCCAGCCTCTCCTGTGACGTATATGCCTTTATACCTCCTGTGATGTATATACAGCAGTCTCAACCGACTCAAACCTTGAAAAGCAGTTGTAAGAAGTAACAAGATCAATATCGCCTCCTAATATCACAGCTGGACCAAAAAGAAGCTGCTCCAGCTGCCACAGTGAGTTGTTCGACAAAACGTAGCAGGGTAATTTTTTAAGTTGATAATTTTGTGCAGCTCTGGATTTATGGTAGAAATTTCCAAATGGCCCTGGTAGAAAAAAGGTTCCCCACCCCTGCCCTAGATGATCACTCCAGGTCCCAGCCATCTCTAATCAGTGTCCCATCACATCAATTTTTTATTAAAGATATAGAGTGTAATACCTTTTCTCACCTGCAGATGCACTGTAGTTTAACTAAAGGGACATAATCTGCAACTAAACATCTTTACAGTATCTCCTGGCTGCCTTACCGGAAGAAAATGAAGTTAGTTTCACCACCGGCTTTCAGTCATTGGGGCTAAAAGACTGAAAGCACAGCACCACTCACTGTACTGTGAGTAGCAAAACTGATTGAGAGCTTGCTCTGCACATAGGTGCCACAGAGCTGGCTGTCATTCAAAGTGTCGGGGCTGGCTCACAGCTGCCATTCACAGCATACTGAGCATGCTCTATGCACGCCTCTATAACTGAAAGCTGGCAGCTCCTGGGAGGAAATAAGTGCATTTTCTCCTTGTAGCTGCACTTTTGGTAAGGAGGCTGGCAACATTGTAAAGCTCTTTACCTCTAGGGGAATCCTGTATTTGCAAGTACAGTAAATGACAGATTCCGAGGTGTCTTAACCTTTTTAACCTTTTTGTGTGCGTGCTGTGTGACAGAGTTTTGGTTTTCCTTGTCTGTCTTTATCTGTGGGTTTCCTCACACTTCTGTCCCATCCTTCCCTGAGGGGAGGCGGAATCAGATCAGAATTGGTCAGGAGCAGGGCCAGGAAGGAGACTAAGGCCTCTCCACCATCAGGAGTATCCCTGAGGTTAGCTTGAGGGACAGCTTATGAGCCCCGGTTCCCCGCTATCCAATAGTCATCATGACAACAGAACTAAAAATTAAGAATACAGATACTGATTCTACCTAAAGGGACAAGTATAGGTGGCTGTTATAAGGCTACAAGGCAGCAATGCCAGTTCCTGGGCCACGCACTATATCATGAAATAATAAACAAGGCATTTATAAGGAAATTACAATTTATATGACAACTTTACAAGACATCTTCCATGGTCTTGGCCATTCCCTTACCCAGCCCTTTTAGTAGAAAATAACGGCCCTTATGTTAAAATGTTTTTCCATTGATGTTAATGCGTCTATTATTCCAGCACAATATATACATAAGTGTGTGTTCGTCATATACAATAGGCGCACGTAGTGAATGAGCCGGGGTTCAAAGGTCAAGTGCGCTAAATGGGAAGCGGATCGACTTCCCTATTGTTACGTACAGCTACAAACAATATTTGCATATATATGATTTTATTTTACATATATAATAAAGTAAGAATAACAGCAAGAACATATAAAAATTGACTACAAGAAAATAATAAGTGCCAGACAATACCTGGTGCAATGGGATGTACGTACAGGGGAGATAAAGAGAAAAAAAACATTACCAACATGGTTAAAGGTAAAAGCCGGAATAGTCACAGATAGAAATAGATAGATAAATAGATAGATAGATAGATAGATAGATAGATAGATAGATAGATACATACAGTGGGGAAAATAAGTACTTGATAAACTGCTGATTTAGGAAGTTTTGCCACCTACAAAGAATGGAGAGGTCTGTAATTTACAGACAATAGGCAAGCAGCTTGGTGAGAAGGCAACAACTGTTGATGCAATTATTAGAAAATAGAAGAAACACAAGATGAATGTCCATCTTACTCGGTCTGGGGCTCTATGCAAGATCTCATCTCGTAGGGTATGGATGATTGTGAGAAAGGTCAGCAATCAGCCCAGAACTACACGGACAACCTGGTCAATGACCTGAAAAGAGCTGGGACCACAGTCTCAAAGATTACTGTTAGTAACACACAATGCCGTCATGTATTAAAATCCTGCAGGGCATGTAAGGTCCTCCTACTCTCGCCAGCATATGAACAGGTCTGTTTGAAGCTCGCCAATGACCATCTGGATGATCCAGAATAGGCATAAGAGAAGGTCATGTGGTCAGATGAGCCCAAAATAGACCTTTTTGGTATCAACTCCACTTGTCGTATTTGGAGGAAGAAGAAGAATGAGTCTCAAGAACACCGTCCCAACTATGTGGCATGGAGGTGGAAACATCATACTTTGGGGGAGCTTTTCTACAAAGAGGACAGGACAACCGCACCGTATTGAAGGTAGAATGGATGGAGTCATGTACCGCAAGATTTTGGCCAACTCTCTCCTTTCCTCAGTAAAAATATTGAAGATGGTTTGTTGCTGGGTCTTCCAGCATGAAAATGACTCAAAACACACAGCCGAGGCAACTAAGGAGTGACTTCTTAAGAAGCATTGCTTATTCCTAGAGTGGCCTAGCCAGTCTCCAGACCTGAACCCAATAGAAAATGTTTGGAGGAGCTGAAACTCAATGTTACCCAGCGACAGCCCCAAAACCTGAAAGATTTGGAGAAGATCTATATGGAGAAGTGTCCTAAAAGTTCTTGGCAAGATCTGTATGGAGGAGTGACCTAAAAGATCTGGAGAAGATCTGTATGGAGGAGTCGCCAAAATCCCTGCTGCAGTGTGTGCAAACCTGGGCAAGAACTACCGGAAACGTCCGACCTCTGTAACTGCAAACAAAGGTTTCTTCCAAATATTAAGTTCTGGGATTCTACTGATACTTATTTCATGAAATAAATTAATTATTTAAGAATCAGACAATGGGGATTTGCTTAGACTTTTGTTTTGGATCCTGTCTGTCAGCTGAAGAGCGCCCACCATAAAAATTACAGAACTCTCTATTCCTTGTAGGTGGGAAAACTTGCAAAATTGGCAGAGGATCTAATACTTATTTCCCTCTATCTATCAATCCCCATATCCCTCTATCTATCCCTCTATCTATCCCTCTATCTATCCATCTATCCCTCTATCTATCTATCTATCTATCTATCTATCAATCCCCGTATCCCTCTATCTATCCCTCTATCTATCTATCTATCCCTCTATCTATCCCTCTATCTATCTATCTATCTATCTATCTATCTATCCCTCTATCTATCCCTCTATCTATCCCTCTATCTATCTATCTATCTATCCCTCTATCTATCCCTCTATCTATCTATCTATTTCTCTATCTCTCTATCCCTCTATCTATCTATCTATCTCTCTATCTCTCTATCCCTCTATCCATCTATCCCTCTATCCATCTCTCTATCTCTCTATCTCTCTATCCCTCTATCCATCTATCTATCTGTTTATCGATCTCGAGATATGTCTTTTATCATGGTCTTGTATAGTTGTCACTTTGTTTTCTATGGCTTCCTCCTCGTTGTTTTTCTATATCTGAACCATTAAATTTGGTCTGAGCAGCGCTCAGTGCCCCGACCAGTGATCATCATGACTAAGTGCACCTACACCTGCAGCTTCGGGAAGAATTATCCATCGTATCTCCCCAAAAGCGACAAAACTGCCATCACTGAAAAAGTTTCTTACGAAAGCAAAAGTACTTTTCTATCGGTTCCAAGGAGAACGATTGATGAAGTTGAAGCTCGGTGACTGCGTCTACCAGGAATGAATCTTTAAATGTTTAAATTGATTTGGAATTGTGGAATTGTGATGATAAAAATGTAACATTTATCTTCAATGGGCGAAAAAAGGGCTTTTTCTTCTAGATAAAATAAATGAGACTAGTGACGAGATCAGTAACTCTTCTCTGCTAATTGAACAATTGGCTTGTAGTCAAGGCCCGGCGGTGGCCAGTGAGAGTCCTTGTCCCGCTTCTGCCAGATTTAGCCCTATTAATCCCCTTATGATCAATTACAAAATAATGTTTTATGGCTCCAGAGAGTCATTTTTATGGAAACCATTCTTTAAGAAAATGACTTGTGGCAAAATCATCAAAAGATGGGAATGGAGTTTGTGGGAAGATTAATGGAGGGGTTGGGGCTCCTCAGCATTGAGCGATTCTAGATCAGAAATTCAGCCGAAAAGAACCCGACTTGTGAAAAATGTTTAATGTGACACTTCTACTTTCCTGACTACAAGTGTTATAATTATCCCTGGACTTTGCATATAGTGCATTGTCAGCTCTTGTATTAATAGGACGGGTAATTTAGGCTCCGGAGGACCTCACTTATAATAATAATTCAGCTTCTTTTGTGTTAAGTAATGTGCATTTATCCTGACGATAATTCTGCTGCTGCAGTTATCGCCTTCAAGATCATTTATGAAGTTTGCAAGAAAGTAGCCTTAAAGGATAACACCTATGTATAGGGCAGGAGGTCTACCTATAGCAGTGGGGGTCCTAACAATGCATCTGTCCTGGCTCTAGAGCCAGGCCTTGCTCCCTTCTCCCATGGCTAGCTCCCTCTGTACTAGTCCACACTGGGTTAAAATGGTATTCAGGCCGGTATCTGTGATGTCATCATATAAGGCCTTTTAAAAGGGTGTTCCCAAGTTTGAAAGTTATCCTCTATACAGGAAATAGAGGATACATTTCTGACCACAGGGTGTCCAACCACCGTGACCAGCAGAGACACCAAGAGTCGAGTTTATAAATGGATCAGAGGTCGATCAGACACACTACTGCTCCATTCATTGTTAATAAGAGTACCGGAAATTGCAGAGTGACCCAGTGGATAGAGGATGACTTTCAAACTTGAAAACACTCTCTTAGAGCTGGTTATGGCAGCTATGAGTGGCCTGAGTATTCAGGAAGGTTTTGTACCTTTCTATATTGTGATTTTGCAGGAGTCTCATCTTCCTTTAGTCTTTGTCCAACCAGCTGAATAATCATCCTTCCTCCAACTCCTGTCTACTTCCCCAGCATTCAACTTCTACTACTAGTTCAGTCCAGTGAATCCTTTTTCTCCCTTAACTCTACGAATTTTGATCACAAGTTAAAAACTCCTTTCTGCTGCAAGTCCCTAATTGCATATACATGACTGCTAATACTTTTGTTAACCATATCCTTACTGCAAGATCCTGATTGCATATGCATCTCTGCTAATCCTGTGATTAACTGTATCCCTACTGCAAATTCCTAATTGCATATACATCTGTTCTAATCCTGTGATTAACTGTATCCCTGCTGCAAGTTCCTAATTGTATATACATTTCTGCTAATCCTGTGGTTAAATCGTATCCCTACTGCAAGTTTCCTGATTGCATATACATCTCTGCTAATCCTGTGGTTAACTGTATCCCTACTGGAAGTTCCTAATTGCATATACATCCCTGTTAATCTTGTGGTTAACCGAATCCCTACTGCAAGTTCCTAATTGTATATACATTTCTGCTAATCCTGTGGTTACTCGCATCCCTACTGCAAGTTTCCTGATTTCATATACATAGCTGCTAATCCTGCGGTTAACTATCTTTTTTACAACTTCCTAACTGCACATACATCTCTGCTAATCCTGTGGTTAACCGTATCCCTGCTGCAAGTTTCTGATTCCATATACATCTCTGCTGATCCTGTGGTTAACCATATCCTTACTGCAAGTTCCTAATTGCATATACAGCACTGCTAATCCTCTGGCTAACCGTATCCCTACTGCAAGTTTCCTGATTGCATATACATCTCTTATCCTGTGGTTAACCATATCTCTACTGCATATTCCTACTTGTATATACATTTCTACTAATCCCGTAGTTAATGGTATCCTTACTGCAAGTTCCTGATTGCATATACCTCTCTGCTATTCCTGTGGTTAACTGTATCCTCGCTGCAAGTTCCTGATTGCATATATGTTTCTCCTATTCTTATACTTAACCCTATTCCTGCCACAAGATACCTTAAAATACATATTGTATTTCTCAGCTGATTCTGTATATAACTGCTCTCCAGCTGCATCTACTGCTTCTAATTTTGTTTTCTCATCTACTGTCCTGTAAGCCCTGCTTGTCTTAGTCCTCACTGATCCAGTTGTTGTCCATTTCTGCTGCATCATCACCTCTGGTCTGTGCTGCTCACCCTGACCTGTGACTGAAAGGATCCAACTAATTAGATAGTAGATGTAGCCCAGAAGTAGCCCATAGTAGAAGTAGCCCATAGTAGAAAAAAGAGAAGAAGGAAGAAGGAAGGATGCAAAGAAGTAATGAGGTGATGGGTTAGTATGGGGATGGCAGGTAAGAGTTAGGAAGTGATAAGGAAAAACAAGGAAAGAAAGGAAGATGACAAGAATGGAAGAAGGATGGGGAAGCAATAAGGAGGGAATGAGAAGAGAAAGACAGAACAAGCAAAAAAAGGTATGGAGGAAGAATAAAAAAAACAAGCAATAAAAATGGTGAAATGACAGAAAAATTAAAGGAAGGAGGAAGGTAAAATAATTAAAGAAAAGGAGGAAAGAAAGAACGGTAGGAATGAAAGAAAGAAAGAAAGAAAGGTAGGAAAGAAAGAAAGAAAGAAAGGTAGGAAAGAAAGAAAGAACGGTAGGAAAGAAAGAAAGAACCAAAGAAAGAAAGAAAGAAAGGAATAAATAAAGAAAGAAAGAAAGTTAGGAATGAAAGAAATGAAAGAAAGGAAAGAAAGGAAGAAAAAAGAAGGAGAGGATGAAAGAAAGGTGTGAAAGAAAGAAATAAAGAAAGAAAAAGAAAGAGAAAGAAAAAAAAAACAAAGAAAGGTAGGGAAGGAAGGAAGGAAGGAAGGAAGGAAGAAAGGAAGGATGGAAGGGAAGAAAGGTAGGTTAGAGAGAAAGAAAAAAAAACAAAGAAACGTGGGAAAGAAAGAAAGAAAAGAAAGGAAGAGAAAGAAAAGAAAGAAAGCGTAATGGAAGAGAATAGTGAAAGAAGGAAGGATGCAAGGCATGAAAGAAATGAGTATGGAAGTAAGGACAACATGGGGACGTGAGAGAAGAAAGGAAAGAAGAAAAAGAGGAATAAGAAATAGTAAGGAGGAAACTATGGATAAAAGCAGGGAAGGAAGGACAGAATGCCAGAAGTAAGAGAATTACTCAATAGAATATCTGTATCAGACCGGAGCCTCAGCATTGATAACCCTGGTGTCTTCCTATGTGGCAGATCCTTCAGGACCTCCGGCCGGCCGCCTCTACACCCTTTTCAGTTATACTCCTGTATCAGCAGAATTTATGATGTCACCAATGCAATGCCACCAGGCAGCTGAGATTGGTGTCAGGTCCTCTAGACAAATCTTATTCATATTTATTACATCATTTATATATATTTATTTTATTTATTTATTTTTTGTCATTTTACAGATATCAAAGGAACAGCAAAAAAAAGAAAAAAAAAATGTGAAAGAAAAAAAAACTTCTTAGCATTCATTAATACCTACTTGACCCACAAAGGGACGGCAGCGGCGTATTCAGCCTTTAATTTAAAAACCATTAGACGGTTTTGCTTGGCAGACCAGATCTAAATATTCTTAAAGGGGTGGTTTAATTTAATCATTACCTTAACAAGCCCCCTTTTAATATGATGATCTGCCAAATTCAGGGGATTTGCTCAGGAATTTGATGCAATAACCTGCATGTGCACAATAGGGAAGTGCGGTCGCATCTGATTTGGTTCAGAACCGGGTGATAATCAGGAAAATTACTTTGCATATTTAATCACTGTGAAAACACAAGTATAAACTATTTTCTAGAGATTACATTAGAAAAAAAAATCCTCGGAGGGGGAGGAGGCCGCGCTTCCGGCAGTCACAACAGATACAGCAGATAACACTTTGATTTTACTAAAAAAAAAAGGTTTATTTTAAATGTAGATATTTTCAGCTTCAAAGAGAAAATGAGGGAAAAATTTTAGAATTTTTTTTTTCAGAGGCCAAAAAGCTTAAAATAAACCTGAAATATTTATCGCTCAATGTTAAGTATGTGGAAGGGAAGCTGCTAGATAGATAGACCCATCCATCCACTCTCTATAAAGACACATCTGCAGGTTTTTCCCTCCACTCACTATAAAGACACATCTGCAAGTTTTTCCCTTCGCTCTCTATAAAGATACATCTGCAGGTTTTTCCCTTCACTCTCTATAAAGACATATCTGCAGATTTTGATACAGTACTCGTTTACACTGTGGATAATGACACAATCTTACCAGCTTCTACCAGCATCTTCACAAGGTCTTTTGCTTTTGTTCGTGGGTTGATATGCACATGTCGGCCCAAAGCATGTTCATTTGTGGTTCTCTGGTACATAGATCCAGTCTCCTCCCTGAGAATTATCATGGCTGGACATTCCCATCTTGTTTGTACTTGCATATAATTGTTTGTACAGATGAACGAGGCATCTTCAGGTATCTGTAAATTGCACCCAAGGATGATCCAGACTTGTGCAAGTCCACAATTCTCTTCCTGAGATCTTTGCAGATTTCTTTTGACTTTCCCATGATGCTGCACAAAGAAGCAGTGTGTTTCAGGTGTGCATTAAAATCCATCCACAGGTGTGTCTCTAATTAACTCAGATGTGGCCAATAAACCTATCAGAAGCTTCCAAAGCCATGACATCATCATATGGGCTATCCCATATTGTTTAAAGGCACAGTACTCTTAAGTGTGCTTTACACGCTGCGACATCACTAACGATATATCGTCACGGTCACGTTGTTTGTGACGCACATCCGGCGCTGTTAGCGACATCGCAGCGCGTGACACCAAGGAGCGACGTTCAACAATCGCAAAAACGTCAAAAATCGTTGATCGTTGACACGCCGCTGCTTTTCATAATATCGTTGGTGGGAATTGCCGCTGGTTGTTCCTCGTTGCTGCGGCACCACACATCGCTATGTTTGACAACGCAGGAACGACAAACATCTCCTTACCTGCGCTCACCGGCAATGAGGAAGGAAGCAGGTGGGCGGCATGTTCCGGCCGCTCATCTCCGCCCCTCCTCTGCTATTGGACGGCTGCCGTGTGACGTCGCTGTGACGCCGCACGAACCGCCATCTTAGAAAGGAGGCGGATTGCCGGCCAGAGCGACGTCGCAGGGAAGGTAAGTCCGTGTGATGGGGGTTAGCGATGTTGTGCGCCATGAGCAGCGATTTGCCCGTGACGCACAACCGAAGGGGGTGGGTACAATCGCTAGCGATATCGATACCGATATCGCAGCGTGTAAAGCAGCGTGTGTATGGAAACTTTTCACTTTGTAGAAAGTAATAAAATGGCTGAAAACATTCTCTCTCATTATTCTGGCATTTGGCAAATAGAAATAGTTTTGTTTCCTAATTGACCTAAAACAGGAAAGGTTTATTCATGTCAGATAGTGAGAAAAACCTGCAGATGTGTTTTTATAAAGAGTAGAGGGAAAACCTGCAGATGTGTCTTTATAGAGAGCGGAGGGAAAAACCTGCAGATGTGTCTGTATAGAGAGCGGAGAGAAAAACCTGCAGATGTGTCTGTATAGAGAGTAGAGGGAAAACCTGCAGATGTGTCTTTAGAGAAAGCGGAGGGAAAACCTGCAGATGTGTCTGTATAGAGTGTGCAAGGAAAACGTTTCAGATGTATCTTTATAGAGAGCAGAGGGAAAATCTGCAGAACTGTCCTTATAGAGAGCAGAGGGAAAAACCTGCAGATGTGTCTGTACAGAAAGCGGAGGGAAAAACCTGCAGATGTGTCTTTATAGAGAGCAGAGGGAAAACCCTCCAGATGTGTCTTTATAGAGAGCAGAGGGAAAACCTGCAGATGTGTCTTTATAGAGAGTGGAGGGAAAAACCTGCAGATGTGTCTGTACAGAGAGCGAAGGGAAAAACCTGCAGATGTGTATGAAATAGAGAGCGGAGGGAAAAACCTGCAGATGTGTCTTTATAGAGAGCGGAGGAAAAAACCTGCAGAGCAGAAGAAACTAACAGATAGATAGATAGAGATAGATAGATAGAGGGATAGATAGAGGGATAGATAGATAGATAAATAGAGGGATAGATAGATAGATAGATAGAGGGATAGATAGAGGGAGGGATAGATAGAGGGATAGATAGATAGAGGGATAGATAGATAGATAGATAATAGATAGAGGGATAGATAGATAGATAGATAGAGGGATAGATAGAGATAGATAGATAGATAGATAGATAGAGGGATAGATAGATAGATAGATAGATAGAGGGATAGATAGATAGATAGATAGATAGATAGAGGGATAGATAGATAGATAGATAGATAGATAGATAGATAGATAGATAGATAGATAGAGGGATAGATAGAGGGATAGATAGATAGATAGAGGGATAGATAGATAGATAGATAGATAGAGGGATAGATAGATAGATAGATAGATAGAGGGATAGATAGATAGATAGATAGATAGATAGATAGATAGATAGATAGATAGAGGGATAGATAGATAGATAGATAGATAGATAGATAGATAGATAGATAGATAGATAGATAGATAGATAGATAGATAGAGGGATAGATAGAGGGATAGATAGATAGATAGAGGGATGGATAGATAGATAGATAGAGGGATAGATAAATAGATAGAAGGATAGATAGATAGATAGAGGGATGGATAGATAGATAGAGGGATAGATAGATAGATAGAGGGATAGATAGATAGATAGATAGATAGAGGGATGGATAGATAGATAGATAGATAGATAGATAGATAGAGGGATAGATGGATAGATAGATAGATAGATAGATAGAGGGATAGATAGATAGATAGATAGATAGATAGATAGATAGATAGATAGATAGATAGATAGATAGAGGGATAGATAGATAGAGGGATAGATAGATAGATAGATAGATAGATAGATAGATAGAGGGATGGATAGATAGATAGATAGATAGATAGAGGGATAGATGGATAGATAGATAGATAGATAGATAGATAGAGGGATAGATGGATAGATAGATAGATAGATAGATAGATAGATAGATAGATAGATAGATAGATAGAGAGATAGAGGGATAGATAGATAGATAGATAGATAGATAGATAGATAGATAGAGGGATAGATAGATAGATAGAGAGATAGAGGGAGAGATAGAGGGATAGATAGATAGATAGAGGGATAGATAGATAGAGGGATAGATAGATAGATAGATAGATAGATAGATAGATAGATAGATAGATAGATAGATAGATAGATAGATAGATAGATAGAGGGATAGATAGATAGATAGAGAGATAGAGGGAGAGATAGAGGGAGAGATAGAGGGAGAGATAGAGGGATAGATAGATAGATAATAGAGGGATAGATAGATAGATAGATAGAGGGATAGATAGATAGATAGATAGATAGATAGATAGATAGATAGAGGGATAGATAGATAATAGAGGGATAGATAGATAGATAGATAGATAGAGGGATAGATAGATAGATAGATAGAGGGATAGATAGATAGATAACGTTTTATAAGTAGGTTTGCTAAAATCTTAAACCCCAGAAAATTCATTACACGTTTATCTACTCCTTATGATTTGGGAGTTGTAATTATTAGATCCATATTTTATACAAGATGTAGAAATTACAGGGCCACAATAAACTATACATATAAAATATTGTTTACGATATACATGGAATTAAAATATTGAAATATTGTGTTAATGTCATTAAATGCTGAAATATCGTATAGGGCGTCCTCTCCACTCACACCGAGGAGTCCATAAACTGAAGAACTCTCCTCTTCTTTCATTGCTCTGTGACGATTGCTTTGACATTTTTTTTCTTTTTACTTTTTTCTCTTTCACTTTTTCTTTTACTCTTTTTTTTTTCTTCCACTCCAGATTCCAGTTTTCTACCTCATGGCCCAGATTGCATTTTATAATCAGAGATGTGATGGAAGAGCAGTCTTTACACTAAAATGCAATCACATTTAATCATATTTAATATGCTTATTTTTCACCTCATCAAACTTTTAACATTTGATTTCCAGCATCTGATTTTCTGCAGATACAGTATCCTTCTTGCATTGTAAAATATTACATTTCTTTCAAGTCCATCGCATGGGTGAATATTTTACTCCTACAGATCAGATTTTTTTTTTTATCTAGTTCATCACGGTTTTTAGATTTTTTTATTCTTTTGATTTTATAGTTTGTTTTTATAAAAAAAAATATGAAAAAAATTAGGGTCATGACCTTTGGTTATTTGATCTCATGAATGCATTTACTGGTGAGATATAAGAAGGGGTTTTGCAGGGGAATTTTTGCATTATTTTGGCTATTTTTCCCTTTAAATGGTCACTTATGTGACTCATGTATCTAACATGCCATTAAATTTTCTTTTTACCCTTAGACCAATAATATCATTATAAAGTATTCTCAGTCCTGTGGCCAAATGTCACAGTTTCCAGGCCGTAAATGTATTTTTTTTTCATTACAGACCTTCTTGGCATATTAACAGGACCCCCTGACCCTTCCCTGATCAGAAGAAGTGACCTTTCGAAATATCTGAGTATCTTAAAGCAGATTTGTCACTAGGTTTCACAATACAAGCTGCATATGTATATGTATATACAGTGCCTACAAGTAGTATTCAACCCCCTGCAGATTTAGCAGGTTTACACATTCGGAATTAACTTGGATTGTGACATTTGGACTGTAGATCAGCCTGGAAGTGTGAAATGCACTGCAGCAAAAAAGAATGTTTTTTCTTTTTTTTTTTTTTTTTTTTTTAAATTGTGAAAAGTTTATTCAGAGGGTCATTTATTATTCAACCCCTCAATCCACCAGAATTCTGTTTGGTTCCCCTAAAGTATTAAGAAGTATTTCAGGCACAAAGAACAATGAGCTTCACATGTTTGGATTAATTATCTCTTTTTCCAGCCTTTTCTGACTAATTAAGACCCTCCCCAAACTTGTGAACAGCACTCATACTTGGTCAACATGGGAAAGACAAAGGAGCATTCCAAGGCCATCAGAGACAAGAACGTGGAGGGTCACAAGGCTGGCAAGGGGTACAAAACCCTTTCCAAGGAGTTGGGCCTACCTGTCTCCACTGTTGGGAGCATCATCCGGAAGTGGAAGGCTTATGGAACTACTGTTAGCCTTCCACGGCCTGGACAGCCTTTGAAAGTTTCCACCCGTGCCGAGGCCAGGCTTGTCCGAAGAGTCAAGGCTAACCCAAAGACAACAAGGAAGGAGCTCTGGGAAGATCTCATGGCAGTGGGGACATTGGTTTCAGTCAATACCATAAGTAACGTACTCCACCGCAATGGTCTCCGTTCCAGACGAGCCCATAAGGTACCTTTACTTTCAAAGCGTCATGTCAAGGCTCGTCTACAGTTTGCTCATGATCACTTGGAGGACTCTGAGACAGACTGGTTCAAGGTTCTCTGGTCTGATGAGACCAAGGTCGAGATCTTTGGTGCCAACCACACATGTGACGTTTGGAGACTGGATGGCACTGCATACGACCCCAAGAATACCATCCCTACAGTCAAGCATGGTGGTGGCAGCATCATGCTGTGGGGCTGTTTCTCAGCCAAGGGGCCTGGCCATCTGGTCCGCATCCATGGGAAGATGGATAGCACAGCCTACCTGGAGATTTTGGCCAAGAACCTCCGCTCCTCCATCAAGGATCTTAAGATGGGTCGTCATTTCATCTTCCAACAATACAACGACCCAAAGCACACAGCCAAGAAAACCAAGGCCTGGTTCAAGAGGGAAAAAATCAAGGTGTTGCAGTGGCCTAGTCAGTCTCCTGACCTTAACCCAATTGAAAACTTGTGGAAGGAGCTCAAGATTAAAGTCCACATGAGACACCCAAAGAACCTAGATAACTTGGAGAAGATCTGCATGGAGGAGTGGGCCAAGATAACTCCAGAGACCTGGGCCGGCCTGATCAGGTCTTATAAAAGACGATTATTAGCTGTAATTGCAAACAAGGGTTATTCCACAAAATATTAAACCTAGGGGTTGAATAATAATTGACCCACACTTTTATGTTGAAAATGTATTAAAATTTAACTGAGCAACATAACTTGTTGGTTTGTAAGATTTATGCATCTGTTAATAAATCCTGCTCTTGTTTGAAGTTTGCAGGCTCTAACTTATTTGCATCTTCTCAAACCTGCTAAATCTGCAGGGGGTTGAATACTACTTGTAGGCACTGTATATATATATATATATATATATATATATATATATATATATATATATATATATATATATAAAAAAAATCCATATACCTGATGAGCCTGGTGTGCTTACTTTGAATATACCAGAATGGTTGTCTTATCAATGCAAAACCTGATTGACGGCTCCTCAGTGCCCCTCCCTCTGCTAGTGACTGTCTGCCCACCTAACCTGTAGATGAGATAGCTGTGGAAAGATAAGGCGCAAATAGGGTCTTACCCGGTAAAACACGTGGGAGTGAATGCTGGCAGGTACACTCACCTGGTGCGGTTGTGCCAGTCACAACCCCTTTTTGAGCATGTAAGCCACGAGGAGATGGTGTGGGAGGCAGCGGTCCCGCGGTGAAGAGACGATTGAAAGGGCAATAGAAACAGGTTAATATACCGCGCCAAACCACAGGAGTCAAGATGTTGTTAGTAAATCCCTTTTTCTTTATTTTCACAGGTCTACGTGTTTCAGGGACATATCCGTCCCCTTCCTCAGGACAATGTACAGAGAATACTATTAGTATTCTGCCCCTCCCTCTGCTGGTGACTGTCTGCCCACCTAACCTGACTGACGGCTCCTCAGTGCCCCTCCCTCTGCTTGTGACTGTCTGCCCACCTAACCTGACTGACGGCTCCTCAATGCCCCTCCCTCTGCTTGTGACTGTCTGCCCACCTAACCTGACTGACGGCTCCTCAGTGCCCCTCCCTCTGCTTGTGACTGTCTGCCCACCTAACCTGATTGATGGCTCCTCAGTGCCCCTCCCTCTTCTTGTGACTGTCTGCCCACCTAACCTGACTGACGGCTCCTGAATGCCCCTCCCTCTGCTGGTGACTTTCTGCACACCTAACCTGACTGACAGCTCCTCAGTGTCCCTCCTCCTAGCCTGCGCTGAGATCTCTCACTGCTCAGTACAAGCTGCAGCTGTTAGTCAGGCTGACTAATTAGAGATTGCATGCACTTGGACTCATAAACTCACTCACTCTTTAGCTGAACTAATACAATGTTCATTTTAGCATCAGGATTATGCAACCTCACCTTTATGTTCAAAGGAAGTACACCAATCTCATCTGGTTTGAAAAGAGTTATGTAATAATGTATGCTGGTGGCAAATTTGCTTCAAATAGTCTGAGAAATGTGACAGGGCCTAAAACATTTTACAAAATGAAATATAGGATGGCGTGCTACTTTATTAAAACCCCCTATATCCTATTTATAGTTAGTTGAATGGTTCCCCACTCAGTGATGGCGGGAGGATACAGGCATCAATTGTAAAACTTTACTCACCAAGAGGCATTGAGATTGATGGTTACATAAAAGATCAGGTTGACTTGAACATGGGTAATACAATTAGCTCTGGCAACAAAAGCATTGACTCTTGTGACAATCTGCTGGCAATCTCTTCAGCTGCACTTCCTTCACTGTTCACAACAGTCTCTGAGTCAGTGTTCCAGGTATTTAGCTAATCTCTGTGATTTGTTCACACCTCTCAATGGCACTAAAGGACCAAGTGAAGAGCAAGAGTGGAAATCTTTCCTCTTCTAATGGTGCCTCTCTCTTGTGCCAGTGAGTTGATATCCTCGACCTTGGACCAACCCTATGCAGCTCTAACCTTGTTTTTTTATGGCCCTCTCTCAATTGTAGATAAGCATAAGTAAATAGTGAGTGCTTACTTCCCTCATCCCCACTGCTAACTATGGCACTGCTGTATGTCTTGGCACAATGGCACAATCTGCTCCTGTGCCTGTCTCCACCATCTGCATGTCTGACCATGGGCATGATGCTCCTTTGTCCTGATGATTCATGGGTATCGAATTTATACTATCTCCACCGATCCTACACCTAATTTTAGGATTCACCAACAATATAATATCCCGTAACCAAATTGTCAAATGTGGTTGACTCAAAAACTTACATTTACTGTGAATTTTTGATCCATTTGGTTAAGGAGAGAGATTTCCAACAATGTGAATAAGGTTCATTCAACATGTAAAATATATACTATGATTTTTTTTTACCCAGGACTAAGGCACAATTTTTACCCTAATCCTGGCTAAAAAAATATGGGTGGTTGGCACCTTTCCTGGCCAGGGGGCAAGATCTCACCCAATTATTGATGCCTTTTGAAGGCCAAATGGCCCATTTGGTGCGTAAAAAGTCCCCAGTATTATGAATTGCATATAATTGAATAGGGAAGGGGCAGGAGCAGGCTACAGATTTTGTATTAGGGTCTAGGTTATGGCTCTACTCGTGGTACCCATGAGAGAAAAGTCTTCAAACCTGCCAAACCGGTGGAATTGGCCAACCATCTAATGTGCGTTACTCTACTCCAAAAGTAGATCGTGTGTTCTCCCCTAAGTCACTGTTTCAAAAAACCCACTTTCCACCTCTCTATAATGTGCCCCACATAATTGTTTTTGTTTACAAGTCTTCTTACTGATCACACCTCCTTTTCTGATGCGCAAATGCTTGTTTGCAAGTGGCGCTTCTGTCGGCTTTGGTTTCCAGAAACTTGGACTTTGTTTCAACTGTGTTGCTCCTCCCATTATGCCCTTTTTTGTTTCTACTCCAGCTCACTCCTTCCTATCCGTGCAATGGAAAAGCAGTAGTGCGCATGCGCAAAGGTAGAGCTGGTGGTCGAGTTCCTACCCCTGAAGATACCAAATGTGTTGTTAAATATATACATGTGATAAGATATAAAGTAATGTTATCTAGAAATGTATAGTGTGAGGTATTGTAATGTATAAGATGTAGCAAAGTAGAGAATGTTATTATGTAGAGTTGTAGCAGTATTGAAGATGTAATGTACAGTATGTGTATTGTTGTAAGGTGTAATGTTATGTAGTATATAATGTATAATGCTTAATAAGGTATGAGGCCTGAGTAGTGTGACGCCCTGGACCCCAGGGGTCACAGGTCACTACACAACATCATACACCCCCTTCCCTGGACAGGTCACACCAGTCACACATTAAACCCTTGTTGCCACCCTCCAGGGTTGATGTCCACACCAGGTGGGGTGGAGCCAGGTGGTTGTCCCCGCCACCGAGGAGTTCACAGACCTGGAGGCGGGAAAACACAGTAGTCAGTCGGAGAGTCCCGTTGTGGGCAGTAGTGAGTGAGGAGTGAAAACTGTGGGTGTCTGGGTTGGAGTCCAGGCTCTTCCAGCAAGGTCGGCATACGGTGGTGGCCGTCTACAGGAGTTGGTGAAGGTCAGCGGAACCCTAGGACCGGGGTCGGGTGGTGGCCCGCCGGTACCAAACCGGGGAGCCGATTGGAGCCAAGCACCAGGCAGGGTACTCAGACCCCGACTAGGCTTAAAGCCAACCTTTAGTCGAATTTTCTGATTGCGGTCTGGACCTCAGGGGTTCATTCCCACCAAAGTCCCGATTGAAGGCAACAGGCCAACCGTTCCGGATAAGTGCCATCACCAAGGGCCAGAGATCCAAGGGGCCAGTGTCTGCGGGCAAAAGGGCTCCTCCAGCACGTATACGTCGGGGAACGGACTCCCGGTGCCCAGGCATTGGAGTCAAGACACAAAACACAGCTGCAGGGAAACGACAGCCACCATCATCCCGTCCAGGGAGAACACCACAGCCGGCTGTGGGCCCCCGTCCATGCAGCAGTTTGGTTTACCAGAGACTCTGTCCATCTGTGTCTGAGTGAGTACACCAGTGCCATCCGGCACCGCGCTATGCTGCACCGCAACCTTGCACCCTGCGAACCCCATCCTACGGGAACCCAACCCCCTACCGGGCCCCGGGACCAACCGCCCCTACCCACGGAAGGGTCAACACCTAGCTGCTCCCCGCCATCGCTCCAGGGAACCCCGTCACCAGCAACGGTGGTGCCCACCATCACCACAACCCGTGGGTGGCGTTACGAACTCTATATATATCCCAAATCCAAATTCCTCCCCTTTTCACTCGTGGGCGAGGAGCGCTGCTCGAGCCTCGGGTCCGGCCCGCTCGAGCCACCAAGGAGAAGGCACCAAATCCGAGCGCGATCTCCACGAGCAGCCCCCGCGACGGGGAAGCTGGCCCCCGCCCCCGACAGTAGCAGCAGAGCCACATGACATGGGTGACAAGAAAAGAGGGAGGCCATTAAATAGAATAGTGTGACCGAGGAAAAGAAGGAACGAGTGACAGAGAATGACAAGTCCTGGTGCAAGACAGAGCAGGAACAAGGAACCATGTGAGTGTCTTAAGCAGGTGTCCCTTAGGCGTCTTGAGTAGCTTATAGCTCGGTCCAGCCATATTGGCAAAATCTCTCTAAGAGGGAAAAGACGTGGAACTGCTTGAGGAGGAGAATGTCTTCCAAGGACTGTGATGTGGTACTAGGCTGGATAGTGTGGGAAAGAAAAGGACTTATGGAGGTTGGAACAACTGAACTGAAGTTTGTATGCTTAATGATGATCCTCTGTGACACTGAAACATGTAAGAAGAGTTATGTCCACTATCTAATGTACATTGGTGTTGACAAGTTTATGTTCAGTAAAATGACATTTTTTATGAACTTGTAGTCTCCGTCAATGAACTTTGTACCATCTGGTCCTGGCCAGCCCAAACCATCGGTAACATGCGGCCTGCAAAGGCGTATCGCCTCCATAGTGCAACACCACAGACCCAGCCAGGACTTCCATTTTCATGTAGCGTGCCGAGGTGCGGCAGACAAATACCTCATCCACGACTACCACCCTGCACCACGTTACAGAGCAAAGTCTCCTTAGGCCCATCCTGTTGTCTGCATATGTGACTTCTGTGGTGACTAAAGATGAGCTGACTCATGGTAGTTTGGTTCAACGGGTTCAGCCAAACTTTAAATAAAGGTTGTTTTGGGACTTGGATTTGACCTGAACCCCAATAGAAGTCATTAATTGGGCAGTTCGGGTCTCCGCTCACATGCAGCCAGCCATAAAGAGAACACTTCAGGGTTTGGGAGGGCAGGGTTTTTCCATTTTTTTTTGTTTGGTGCACACTACATCTGATTATGCTGTTGTTACCCCCAGTGCACGCTGTTGAAACACTGAAAGCGGCTAACACTGGGCCGAGCACTGAGTGTACTCGAGCACAGCGATGCATACTTAAAGCACCCAAACTCTATTTTTGTTGTAAAGTCTGTGTTTGGTATGAACACCGAACCTCAGGTTCGCTCATCTCTAGTGATGACTACTATTCAGGCTTGTGTATGGGACGACTAGGCAGATGAGTTCACTTGAGTTGAATTCACCTGAAGTCACAGCTGAGGTACTGTGGGATCTCTTGATACCTTATGTCACAGGAGGTGAAGAGTGAAGAGTGAAAAGTGGGTGCTTACATTGGGAAATTTGCCCCAGATGTCTATATTAAAGAGGACCAACCACCAGGATTTTCATATATATTAATTAAAGTCAGTACTATACTGGCACTATTCTGCTGATTCTAAACATACCTTTAGTTGTGAGATCAGATGTATAGTTTCAGAAATATAGGCAAGTAAAGTTTGTTAAATGCACTATTTGATTGATAGGTGCAACAGAATATCTAATATATGGGTTGGGTTTGCTAGTTATTCCCGCCCGTCTGCCTGTCTGTCCTTCCTCCCCCTGTCTCTATTATTACAGGGGGAGGAGGGGTGGAAGGACAGGAGGAAGGATAGGGGGAAGAAGGACAGGCAGGCAGACAGGGGAGGGAATAACTAGCAAAACCCAGGTATATTTACAATCAGCATGATAGCACCAGTATAGCACTGGCTTTAGTTTATATAGGAAAATCCTCGTGGTTGGTCCTCTTTAATGTAGACATCTGGTACCAATTTCCCAATGTAGGCACCCACTCTTCACTTTTCACCTCCTTTGACGTCATGTACCAAGAGATCCCATGGTACCCCAACTGTGACTTCAGGTGAACTCAGCTCAGGTGAACTCATCTGCCTAGTCATCCCATATACAACCCTGAAGGATTATATATGAAAATCCTGGTGGTTGGTCCTCTTTAATGTAGACATTTGGTACAAATTTTTCAATGTAAGCACCCACTCGTCACCTCCTGTGATGTCATGTACCAAGAGATCCCACGATACCCCAGCTGTGATCTCAGGTGAACTCATCTGCCTTGCTGTCCGATACACAATGCTGAAGGATTATATATGAAAATCCTGGTGGTTGGTCCTCTTTAATGTAGACATCTGGTGCAAATTTCCCAATGTAGGTACCCACTCTTTACCTCCTGTGATGTCATGTACCAAGAGATCCCATGGTACCCCAGCTGTGACCTCAGGTGAACTCAGCTCAGGTAAACTCATCTGCCTTGTCCCATACACAACCCTAAAGGATTATATATGAAAATCCTGGTGGTTGGTCATCTTTAAGTTAAATGGAAGAGCATTAATTTCTATAATGTGCTTGACATCCCCCCTTTTTGGATCAAAAAGTTACAAATCTTAAATAGAAAAGATCTAATTTCCAATTGTCGCCCTGTATAACTCTTTACCGTTGAGCCCCCAGTTTGAAAGGTAAGAGAATCAGGATGACAATTTCACATCATGATGAGAATTTTATTAGCCCGCCGCCCATGCCGATAACCCAGAATAATGGGCCATCGCTCAGATGCCATTGTCTGGGATAGGGAAGGTGTGTAATACGGGGTGTAATAGGAGCCCGTCTCAGTCCGCGGACGGCGCCTCCTGATGAAGTTACAAGTTTATTGAGCCTCTTAAAATGAAATATTTAAACAATCGAGAGCGTGCGGTTCTGGAGCATTAAGTCGATTCTAGATGTAAATCAAACAGCATCTGAATGGCCTCTGACAAAATCAATTATGTTATGTAAGTTTGGAAGAGATGTAGCGGCATTGTACGGGGATCAGACGCCGCTGATTTCCATGAATATTGAAAATTAATAATGCTTCAACTCTGCCTTATTAGAAATGTGATACCTTAGTAATGAGAGATGGAGCGATGAAGCCGCATCTGTTTTGCTTGCAGATAGTCCGCCTGCTTGTGCTACCCAAACATGTCGCCCGCTCCCGAAAATTTACCTATATTAGATTATGCAGATAAAATCTATGAAAATGCTTCTAATCTCCTTAGGTTCTGCAGAGTCTAAGCATATACTTAGATTTGCATTAGATTTCTGACTTTGAAATCCATTATTATAAGTCACTTGCTGACTTTGATATCCCGTCTTTACATCTCACAGAGAGGTGGAACATACGGTTATAGATAGCGCGCTTTTAGGATAAGGCCATTCAAATCTCTTTTGAAGGTCAACGCGTCTCCTTATGATTTAAAAAATAATATTAAGAGAGATAACAGCGGCGGAGTTAAGACTGATTGAGTTTCTCTTCTTAAGAAAGGAACAGAAATATAGGTCTGGGTTTGAGAAGAGCTAATATCCTTGGTCCAAACTAAATGTCATATCCTTCAAATGACCTTGACTTTTTACGAGACGTGTTGTAGTTCTAAACGGGTTTTTGATACTTTGATTTTTACTACTTATTTCCGACCTCGAAAGTGCTCCAGTAGACCTGGAAAAACATATTATACATATTGGGTGTACAACATCATGTTGAGCTGAATCCAACAAAAAAATATTAAAAAAAAAAAACCTTTTCTAAAATAACTGCTCCTAATGGAGCCAGTGATTGTCTGCAGTGGTCACTTTAATGATGTCATCACCTACAGGAAACCAAGAAATCAGACGGACAGGGACACCGGAGTGTCAAAACCAGAATGTTGAAAGAGTTAAAAGGCGATTAGTTACTTTTTGTTTTATATTTTATGCTATATGCTGCTGTAAGGATATATTTTTGCAAAACCCGAGACAGCCAGATACCACCATATGGGAAGAATCAGCGCTGCGTCTGGTTCATCAAGCACTGGTTCCCTGCTAAGGTAATCAGTGCATGCTGAACCGGTGAAGCTCAAATCACTACTGGTCACACATCATTTGTGATCACTACTGGTCACACATCAGTGCTGCTCACTACTGATCACGCATTGGTGTTGATCACTACTTGTCACACATCGTTGGTGATCACTATTGGTCACACATAGTTGGTGATCACTACTGGTCACACATTGTTGGTGATCACTACTGGTCACACATTGTTGGTGATCACTACTGGTCACACATTGTTGGTGATCACTACTGGTCACACATCATTGGTGATCACTACTGGTCACACATCAGTGCTGATCACTACTGGTCACACAATGGTGTTGATCACTACTGGTCATACATTGGTGCTGATCACTACTGGTCACAGATAGATGCTGATCACTACTGGTTACACATTGGTGCTGATCACTATTGGTCACACATTGGTGTTGATCATTACTGGTCACACATCGATGCTGATCACTATTGGTCACACATTGGTACTGATCACTATTGGTCACACATTGGTGTTGATCACTACAGTTCACACATCGATGCTGATCACTACTGGTCACACATTGGTGTTGATCACTACCGGTCACACATTGTAGCCAATTGTGATAACTCAGCATCTGGCCACCTGTGTGGGGGTGAACTGGTCTTAATTAGGCCAAATGTATGGTTCCTTTGTTAAATCAAGGGAAGTTAGCCATTATCTCATGTCAAACTGATTGGAGCCCTGTTAAATGCAGATTGTCTGTTAAATGTGTATTGCTTCAGCCCCTTTGACTACATAACTCAAAGGAAAATTAGCAGTCAGATTGAAATAGAGACCAATGAGAGACCAGCCATCTCCAACAAAACCTGTGAGACCCAATACCATGAATCTCAAGGGGTATAAAAGGGCCTTGATTCTGTCACCAGGGGAATATTCTACATGACCTCAGCCTAGAAGCTACAGTTCCAGCTGAAGGATAACAGAACTGCATAGCTTTGGATATTCTACAAGACTTCAGCCTAGGAGCTACAGTGCCAGCTGGAGGGTCACAGAACTGCTTCAAGATTAATTCTACTTGATTTCAGCATAGAATCTTCGTATGGTTCTTTTGTTAAAGCAAGAGAAGTTAGCCATTGTCTCATGTCAAATTGATCAGAGCCCTATTGTCTGTTAAATGCAAATTGTCTGTTAAATGATTATTGCTTCAGCCCTTTTGACTACATGATTCAGAGGAAAATTATGTAGTCGGATTGAACTAGAGACCAATGAGAGAGCAGCCATCTCCAACCAATCTTGTGAGACTAAATACCATGAATCTTAAGGGAGTATAAAAGGGCCTTGATTCTGTCATCAGGGGAATATTCTACATGATCACAGACTGGGAGCTATGGTTCCAGGTGAAGGATCACAGAATTGCTTCTCTTTGAATATTCTTCAGACTTCAGCCTAGGAGCTGTGGTTCCAGCTGGAGGATCACTGAACCGCTTTAAAATTCATTCTACTGGATTTCAGCATAGGACCTATTTATGGTTCCATTGTTCAATCAAGAGAATATAGCCATTGTCTCATGTCTGACTGATCGAAGTCCTAATGTCTGTTAAATGCGGATTTTCTGTTAAATGTGGATTGCTTCTGCCCCTTTGATTATATAATTCAGAGGAGAATTATGCAGTCGGATTGAACTAGCAACAAATGAGACAGCAACCATCTTCAACCAATCCAATGAGACCCAATACCACGAATCTTAAGTGGTATAAAAGGGCTTTGATTCTTTCACCAGGGGAATATTCTACAAGAATTTAGCCTAGGAGTAATGGTTCCAGCTGAAGGATCAAAGAACGTCTTCACTTTGGATATTCTGCAAGACTTCAGCCTAGGATCTACTGTTGTGAATACGTTTTCCAGTTTGGGGCTCCCTCTTATGGTCAGTGCTTGTGGTGCAGTTGATTTGTGGAATGAAATCCACACACCTGTAGAGGACTGGCAATCAGGGTCAGACTGGGACTATATAACTGAGTAGTTTTCTCTTGTTACTTGCCGGTGCTCAATGGTCTCATGTGTGTTAAGGACATTCTGTAACCAGCCCTGCTCACAGCCAGAACTCCTCTCAGATAAGTGGTCTTTGTACCTCTGTTTGTTTGTTTTCCATTTTCTTGTTGTTTGTTTCTGCTTAATACTAATGCTTGATTCCTATTTTGTCTGTGTAGAGTTCTTGGTGGAATGGGATCATTCCCTGTTGGGAGTGTCTGTATACTTAGCTCCATGATTTTGCAAGGTATTGTGTTTATCATGCTTGGTATTAATTCAGTCCCTCATCTGTATTAGTGTTTTTGGATCCCAGTAACATTTGAGTGCTGATTCAGTGGGGGAGAGGTTGTGTGACCTCAGGATTTTTCCATATCTGAAGTGCTGGTATATATTAGGGTTTTTACGGTTGCAGACAGTGCTCCTTCCTATCCTTTTCTATAAAGATAATTTGGGCCTCACCTTTGCTGAATCTGTCTTTCCTGGCTTTGTATTGTGTTTTTCTATATCACCGTAGCCTTTACATGTGGGGGCTATCTATCTATCTTTGGGGACTGTTCCGAAGCAGATTAGCTTTCTTATATTTTTATCTGTGAAAATATTTAGTTCTCCGCCTGTGTCGAGACAACTAGGTTATCGTAGACTCGTCCCATGGCTAATTCTAGTTCTGTAAGGATTAGGTCTGCAGTCCGTTAAGGTTCCAGCAACTCTGTTACTATTTGGGATTCTGCATTTTTTGATCCTCCTCGGTTCCTGAATCATTACAATCTACGGCTCCAGCAGAAGGATCACAGAACTGCTTCACTTTGGATATTCTACAAGACTTCAGCCTGGGAGCTATGGTTCCAGCTGTAGGATCTCAGAAATGCTCTAAGATTCATTCTACAGGATTTCAGCCTAGCATCTACGGTTCCAGCTGAAGGATCGCAGAACTGATTTACTTCACACAAATTGCTTGGAGGACCCAGGTTGGGACAATTCAGTCACCAGCCTACATAATTTGCTTCCTAAGCTATCTCCTATCAATCTGATGAGATTATGGGGCATCCCACATGACTATGTCATCCCTCTCTGGCTGATGCAATCTTCTGTAAAATGTAAACAAATTTAATAACACATTTCCGGATTTTGTGACTTACTATAAATTCGACATTAATTTGATTAGCAGGAAATCAATTTACTCATGAGTAGTTTTATCCTAACGAGAGATCATCAATATAAATATCCCCTAGGCTATACATATTATATCAGGGAAATTTTTATTTGGGGGAGGTGGGGGTTCTCATACCTTTCCAATAGCAGCATATGTCCTATGTGGAATATATTGAAATTTTTGGGCTTTTTTTTTTAGCACAACGGCACGCAGCGATGAGCTGATACTTTAAGATCTTTAATTAGACCTTGGTACAGCAGCGGCAGAAGAATCATTATCGGACTGTTAAATTGCCTTTAATCCATCTCAAATTCTGCTTGCCTGTCATGTGGTTACAGATGGGGTCCAACACTTTCCTTTCCAGCTGACTGTACAGGAGGAGTATATTTCCCCTGCAATACTTCATAGCCAGGAAGTGTCATTTCGAATTTCCACCTTTATTGATCCTGGTCAGCACTTATTGACATCTGAAAAAGATAATATTTTAATTGGGGATGGGATAGATGTCGCCGGGTATTGAGTGTCACTTTTGTCTCCCAGTAGAATAAGCGAGAAGCTTTGCAACCGGAGGACAAAGATTAATGTGTTGTCCTTTTATTGAGGTGACCCACAATGGAAGCGCAGCCGGCTGGCATGACTGAGCAGGGCTCAATGTTACACAGCTTAAAGGTTAACTGAGAAATAATCAATGCTCCTCGTAGAGAAGAGTGACTACAAATAGACCCGAGCCGCGTCTCCAGCGCCTGGTTCTGATGGATTATAGAGGGTGAACGGATCAGAGTTCACCTATAACTGGCCGCCGAGCTCCCGGGAGACTCTGTGATGACCACAAGAAAAGGGCTCCTTCCAGACATTCCATAAAAGCAATTACTAGTTGCAAATATTGCAAAATTTTCTCGAAATGCAAATATCTATAACATAATTGGAGTAATTTTCTTTGCTTCTGCTCAACATCTGTTAATTCATAGGAATTTGTCTCCTATATTTTTTCATGATTAAAACTAGTGAGTACTAAATTTCATTATTTTTCTAATCTGTGTTTGGGTGTTTTTTGGGTTATATTTTTTAACCCAAAAATATATATTTTTTAATTATATTTTCTTTTTTTTTTTTTACATGATTGTGGGGCGGCCATATTACCCAAACTGCTATTAACACTGTTCGGATATATAATTTATAGCAGCCACATGGTCCTGGAGCTGTTCGTTGACTTCTATGGCATAGTGTTGTGGGCATGCTCTAAGGAGTGGGGTCATTAAGCAGGAAGGACGAGAAGGTGAGCTGTGAACTATTGTGAACGGGCCATCCTGTTTAATCTTTCTGCGTCATCTGTCACTGTAAATCTGCTTATGTTCGTAATAAAATGACTGCTGAAAAGTGATACATACACAATAGGAAGTATCAGCCTATCATTAGGCTCAGAGTGAAAACTGCAAGATTTCAGTTTCATATCTAATATATAAAGCTGAATGTGTGTATGTATGTATGTCCAGGATTGCCATCTGCACCGTCGCAGCTACAGCCACAAAATTTTGCACAGTCACACGTCTGGGCCCCAAGAGCGTCATAGGCTATGTTGTGAGGCAAAATTTTAAGCCCGCGTGTTCCAATTTACCAATCAATTTTGCCCCATCTTCATAATGGGGAAAAAGTGAAATGAAAAGTGTATCTGCACCATCGCATTTACAATCACGAAATTTTGCACAGACACCTCATGTGACCCAGGGATCGTCATAGAGTATGTTTTGACAGGAAAATTTAACCCCGCGCTTTACAGTTACTCTCCAAAAAACATGTCTCCATTAAAGTAAATGGAGCCTGGAACTACAGGTTATTAGTAGGAGCTGTGATTGGTTGCTATAGGAACAAAAGACATTCATAGTATAAGAAGCTTATATGTGAGGTAATAAGATGTCGGTGGGGAGACAGATAGAGAGAGACAGACAGAGACAGACAGAGAGACAGACAGAGGCAGACAGGGAAAGAGACAGAGAGATAGAGACAAACGGTGAAAGAGACAGACGGTGACAGAGACAGACAGGGAAAGAGACAGACTGACCTGGAAAGAGACAGACGGGAAAAGAGACAGATGGGGAAAGAGACGGATGGGGAAAGAGACCAATGGGGAAAGAGACAGACAGACATGCAGACAGGGACAGAGACAGGCAGACAGGGAAGGAGTAGACAGCCAGAGAGATAGACAAAGATGGATGGGGAAAGACACAGACTTTGATAGAGACAGACGGGGAAAGAGACAGAGAAATAAAGACAGACAAGGAAAGAAACAGACGGGGAAAGAAACAGACGGGGAAAGAGACAGACGGGGAAAGAGACAGATGGGGAAAGAGACAGACGGGGAAAGAGACAGACGGGGAAAGAGACAGACGGGGAAAGAGACAGACAGAGCACATTCCTTACATTAAGGAATAACGTTTGGAACTCCATTCTATATCTGAACTGGGTGCAAAAAACCTAAAAAACATCACTATGGGGAGATAAGGTATGCACACCAGTGACTATGGAAGGGGAATACATGGAATAGCAGAAACTGCTGTGTGAATACTGACATGAAAAATTCAATAGCTATTAGTAAGAATGAAATATGAAAAATGGAACCTGCATTACTGCCATGAATATATGAATAAAGAGAAATTTAGCTACTGAATTGATCAATGCAGAAGAGCCCCAACACTACGCCAAAGTATTTCTCTACGTTGGGGTCCCTAGCTTGTGTGTGTCCTCTCATGCAGTTAAAAAACTTACCGTGTATGGGACGCTGAGACCCAGGCTATATATGCGTATAATGTGGATTGGCAATAGGTGTGTATGGGGAGGGTTCACAAACGAAAAACTACTAACATTAAGGAATAACGTTTGGAACTCCATTCTATATCTGAACTGGGTGCAAAAAACCTAAAAAACATCACTATGGGGAGATAAGGTATGCACACCAGTGACTATGGAAGGGGAATACATGGAATAGCAGAAACTGCTGTGTGAATACTGACATGAAAAATTCAATAGCTATTAGTAAGAATGAAATGTGAAAAATGGAACCTGCATTACTGCCATGAATATATGAATAAAGAGAAATTTAGCTACTGAATTGATCAATGCAGAAGAGCCCCAACACTACGCCAAAGTATTTCTCTACGTTGGGGTCCCTAGCTTGTGTGTGTCCTCTCATGCAGTTAAAAAACTTACCGTGTATGGGACGCTGAGACCCAGGCTATATATGCGTATAATGTGGATTGGCAATAGCTATTGAATTTTTCATGTCAGTATTCACACAGCAGTTTCTGCTATTCCATGTATTCCCCTTCCATAGTCACTGGTGTGCATACCTTATCTCCCCATAGTGATGTTTTTTAGGTTTTTTGCACCCAGTTCAGATATAGAATGGAGTTCCAAACGTTATTCCTTAATGTTAGTAGTTTTTCGTTTGTGAACCCTCCCCATACACACCTATTGCCAATCCACATTATACGCATATATAGCCTGGGTCTCAGCGTCCCATACACGGTAAGTTTTTTAACTGCATGAGAGGACACACACAAGCTAGGGACCCCAACGTAGAGAAATACTTTGGCGTAGTGTTGGGGCTCTTCTGCATTGATCAATTCAGTAGCTAAATTTCTCTTTATTCATATATTCATGGCAGTAATGCAGGTTCCATTTTTCACATTTCATTCTTACTAATAGCTATTGAATTTTTCATGTCAGTATTCACACAGCAGTTTCTGCTATTCCATGTATTCCCCTTCCATAGTCACTGGTGTGCATACCTTATCTCCCCATAGAGCACATTCCTTGACCAATTTAGTTAAATCTGTGTGGAATATCTGTGGTGTTGAAATATATGTTGTGAAATGCTTCTATTAGCTTAGTTTTTGCCTTTTAATAATTAAATTTATATCTATTTGTTTTGTGTTTTTTGTGTGCAGAATACATTTTTGTATTCTATTCTATTGTATTCTATACATTCTATTTTGTTATCAACAGTAATTAACCCGGGCGAAGCCGGGTAGTACAGCTAGTATATATAACAACTTGAGGTAAATAATGGTCTATGTCAGATGATGCTATATATATATATATATATATATATATATATATATATAGAGCAAGGCAATATCCTATATAGACAGAAGCAGTATGATTTATGACTTCCAGTTCTGGAGGTGAAAAGGGCAAGAAAGCTCCACCTGTCATAATATGAGTAGGTATGGTTCATTACTTTATTACTTCTAGGTCCAAGGAGAAGAGGGCAGGCAGCTCCACCCATGAAGACAGGAGCGGTTATGGTTTATGACTTCCAGGTCCAAGGAGAACAATGCAGAAAGCTCAGCTTATGAATGTAAGAGCAGTTATGTTCTATGACTTTTGGTTCAGAGGAGAACATGGCAGGCATTTCCACCCATGAAGGCGGACAGGGCAGGGAGCAACACCCATGAAGATTGGAGAAGTTATGGTTTATAACTTTCAGTTCAGAGGAGAACATGGCAAAGAGTTCCACCCATGAAGGATGACAGGGCAGGGAGCTCCACCCATGAAGATTGCAGCAGTTATGGCTTATGATTTTATATTATAAAAAGAACTTGGCAGGGAGCTCCACCCATGAAGATTGGAGCAGTCATGGCTTATGATTTTATATTATATTATAAGGAGAACTTGGCAGGGAGCTCCACCCATGAAGATTGGAGCAGATATGGTTTATGACTTTTAGTTCCGAGGAGAACAGGGCATGAAGCTCCACCCATGAAGATTGGAGTTATGGTTTATAACTTTTAGTTCAGAGGAGAACAGGCAGGGAGCTCTACCCATGAAGATTGGATAAGTTATGGGTAATGACTTTCAGTTCTCAGGAGAACAAGGCAGGGAGCTCTATCCATGAAAGTTGGACCAGTTGTAGTTTATGACTTTTAGTTCCAAGAAGAACAGGGCAGGGAGATTGGAGCAATCATGCTTTTTGACCTCCAGTTCTGGAAAAGAAAACAGTAGGCCAGTTCCACCCACAAAATTATGAGCCTTTCTAATTTCCGTCATTCAGTTCTGAAAGAGAAAACGGCATGGTGTCTTTACCTATAAAGACAGAAGCAATTATGTTTTTTGACTGTTAGTTCTAGGAAAGATCAGAGTAAAACTCCATCCCTGAAGACAGAAGCAGTTATGGAAGATGACAGTCATTTACAGGGAAGATCAGGGCAGGCGGCTCTGCCCATGAGCAGTTATGGTGAATCATGGCTTCCAGTCTTGGAGAATTAGAAAGTAAATAGGGTAGTGAGCTCCACCCATGAGGATAGGAGCAGATATAGTTAATGCCTTTCAGCTCTAGGGAAGACCAGAGTAGAATGAATACATCAATGAAGACTGGAAACAGTTATGGAAGATGGCATCTGCTTCCAAGGAAGACCAAAGCAAGGGTTTTCCACCCATGCAGACACACGAAGTTTTAAAACAAAACTGGGCAGACGGTTCCATCCATGAAGACAGAAATATTTTCGGCAAACTTAATGGCAGAGCTACCTATAAAGACATAATCATGATTTGTGGCTTCCAGTTCCAATGAAGATCAGGGAGGAGTGTTCCACCCATGAAGATAGAAACTGTTCTAAAAGATGAACTCCATTTTGGATTGGCTTCCAGTTGGAAGGGCATTTGCTTGAGGAATATAAATATATGGAAAGAAAGTTGGAAATGTGAGTAAAATGTGGGGCTAGGATAGGTTGATAAATACTAATTTTTAACCTGGATTGGGGTTGATCCAGTTCATCTACCTAAAAATTTGAAGTTTTGGGTCAAATTTTACCAAGTACTGAAATACCGGCAGGGGCGGAACGATCACGGTCGCAGGAATCACAACCGCGACTGGGCCTGGGGAGCAGGGAGCCCAAAAACCCCAGCCCATGCTTCAGCTGGATGTGCATCCGAGGCTGCACATCCAGCTGAAATGCATAATGGTGCAGAGACCCGTCAGGTCCCTGTACTGTGATACACACTGCCAGTCAAACAGAAGCCGTCAGCTTTCATCTGCGTCCCAGTGACTGAGGGCGGCACATGACAATGACGTCATTGTTGCAATAGCACCAACGCCGATGAAAGCTGCTGGCCATTGTATGCCAGCTACACAGGAGGACGCTGCGCGACATGGAAGCCAGGGACAGTGAGTACAATGTTTTTGTTTTTTGCATTAGGCAGAATGGAGACATATTTACCAGGATGTGGCCATTATCATATAAACCAGGAGGGGGACAGTAGATACCAGGAAGGGGACAGTAGATACCAGGAAGGGGACAAAATATACAAGGGGCCCAGCAGGGGGACAGTATGCTACCAGGAGGGGGACAGTAGATGCCAGAAGGGGGACAGTATGTACCAGGAGGACAGAAGATACTAGGAGGGGGACAGTAACAAAAGTTTCCAGCTCATCACGTAGAGATAATCCGAGACGGTGCACGGAAGGACGGCCACTCCCCAGTCCAGCCAACAGGAAGAGAAAATAATCCAGCATCTAGTCTGATTGCAGAGCAAAAAAGATTTTTTGAGTCTTCATTTAAATATCAGCAAAAAATGCACCATACCCTATTTATGTTTTTTTTGCTGATGTTTCAATGAAGACTCAAAAAATCTTTTTTGCTCTGCAATCAGACTAGATGCTGGATTATTTTCTTTTCCTGTACTCTAGGAGGGGGACAGTATACACCAGGTGGGGGCTAAGATGGGGACATATATACCAGGATGGTGACAATCATATCAGGATGGGAACATATTTACCAGGACGGGGGACATTTTTACCAGGATGGAGTTATATATACACCAGGATGTGGGCTAGAATTGGGAAGATTTATACTAGGATGGGGGACATATTTACTAGGAAGGAGCCCAGGATGGGGGACATTAGAAAAGGATGGGGACATATATACTAGGATGGTGACAATCATACCAGGACGGGAACATATTTACCAGGACGGGGGACATACATTTTTACCAGGATGGAGTTATATATACACCAGGATGTGGGCTAGAATGGGGAAGATTTATACTAGGATGGGGGACATATTTACTAGGAAGGAGCCCAGGATGGGGGACATTAGAACAGGATGGGGAACATTACTACATAATGGGGGGGAAGGGGAACTCATATGTCTTTACAGAATTTAGAATGCTAAATGTATACATACATATACATACATCTGACCAACATGCAGTGGGCTCAGGTCCAAATTTTGCACCAGGGCCCATCGAACACTGGATACTGGAATAAACCTTTGTGGTCAAAAGTGGTGATGTTTTTAGAAAAAAAAAAAAGTAATCAATAGATTTGTCTTTTCCGCTAAAGTAATTAATGTTAAATCCTATATTGGAATTAATTCAAAATATTTACTAAAATTTTCAAAAACATTCTATACTTTTAAAACTTGTTGTTACAGAGGCCGGCGCCAATCTTTAGGCGCCGTCCCCTTTATTAACGCCAGGGATCAGCCCTTTTCCGCTCTCTCGCGCTCCTAATCGTTGTCAGTGTTCACCTTAACGATAGCGGAATGAAAGGTTCCGGTGTTTTTTTTTTCTGCCTTGTTAGGTCTATCATCTTTTTTAATTAATAGTGTTATTTTGAAGCCGTCTGAACTGTGTCATTCCCATTATCAAAAAACCAATGCCATTAATGAATCATTTTCATTTCTGATCCTTGATATCGTTCCAGTTGATCTTCTGTTTCCCAAGCCGGCGAGTGATAGCATCATTTTCTGCCTGCGATCAAACTTAATTTGGACTCTGATTATATTATGCTGTTGCGACTGAAGTGTCAATTTTTGTCAGGCAATTAGAAGCTATAACCTGTGAAGTTAAGTTTGATAGGCATTGTACTGTAATTGGATTGTTACAGTAATAGGCTGGAACGTTCCGTTTTTTTTTTTATATACCCCTCCCCTCCCCCTTTATTTTTTTTTTACGTCTTTGATTGCTAATACTTTGCTTGTAGGAACAAAGGCCTCTTTTTACTATGCAACTTTAGGGCATGTGAGAATACAAAGGGGTCTTGTGGGTTTATTGAGAATTGATCGTTTTAAAAAATTGTAATCTTTCAACTAATTAGGATTTTGATATCATGACGACGTTTTTTTCTTTTCCTTGGTTGTTATGTTAATGTCACATTCTCTGTCGGTGAAATTTATCATTAAATATACCGTATGTGCTGAAGTGACATGTATATATACTATATGCATTCCCTTACTTATCAATACTTGAAGAGTGTGTATACTTTTGCAATCATGTTTCGATTTGTCTAAAGTTAAATAATACCTATGTAGTTTGATCATGAATTCATAACTGATCCTCTTTAAAAATAAGTTTTCAGACACTATTATTTAATTTTAGACAAATCGAAACATAATTACAAAAGTATACACACCCTTGAAGTATTGATAAGTAAGGGAATGCGTATAGTATATTACATGTAGCTATAAAATATACTATATGCATTCCCTTACTTATCAATACTTGAAGCGTGTGTATACTTTTGCAATCATGTTTCGATTTTGTTTAAAATTAAATAATACCTATGTAGTTTGATCTTGAGTTCATAACTTATCCTCTTTAAAAAACATAGTTTTCAGACACTATTATTTAAAATTTAGACAAATTGAAACATGATTGCATAAGAGACAGCCGGGCAAAGAGACAGCCGGGCAAAGAGACAGCCGGGCAAAGAGACAGCCCTGGAAACAGACAGCCGGGCAAAGAGACAGCCAGGCAAAGAGACAGCCGGGCAAAGAGACAGCCCTGGAAACAGACAGCCGGGCAAAGAGACAGCCGGGCAAAGAGACAGCCGGGCAAAGAGACAGCCCTGGAAACAGACAGCCGGGCAAAGAGACAGCCAGGCAAAGAGACAGCAGGGCAAAGAGACAGCCGGGCAAAGAGACAGCCGGGCAAAGAGACAGCCGGGCAAAGAGACAGCCAGGCAAAGAGACAGCTGGGCAAAGAGACAGACACCCAAAGAGACAGACGCCCAAAGAAACAGATGCCCAAAGAGACAGATGCCCAAAGAGACAGACCTGGAAAGAGCTAGACCTGGAAAGAGACAGACGGGCAAAGAGACAGACCTGGAAAGAGACAGAGTGGGAAAGAGACAGAGCGGGAGAGAGACAGACCGGGGGAGAGAGACAGACCGGGAGAGAGACAGACCTGGAGAGAGACAGCCCGGCAAAGAGACAGCCCGGCAAAGAGACAGCCCGGCAAAGAGACAGACGGGGAAAGAGACAGCCCTGGAAAGAGACAGATGGTCAAAGAGACAGACCTGGAAAGAGACAGACAGGGAAAGAGACAGACCTAGAAAGAGACAGACCTGGAAAGAGACAGTCCTCGAAAGAGATAGACCTGGAAAGAGACCGACCGGGAAAGAGACAGAACGGGAAAGAGACAGACCAGGAAAGAGACAGCCGGGCAAAGAGACAGCTGAGCAAAGACACAGACGCCCAAAGAGACAGACGCCCAAAGAGACAGATGCCCAAAGAGACTGACCTGGAAAGAGCTAGACCTGGAAAGAGACAGACTTAGAAAGAGCTAGACCTGGAAAGAGACAGACGGGCAAAGAGACAGACCTGGAAAGAGACAGAGCGGGAAAGAGACAGAGCGGGAGAGAGACAGACCGGGAGAGAGACAGACCGGGAGAGAGACAGCCCGGCAAAGAGACAGCCCAGCAAAGAGACAGATGAGGAAAGAGACAGACGGGGAAAGAGACAGCCCTGGAAAGAGACAGATGGTCAAAGAGACAGACCTGGAAAGAGACAGACCTAGAAAGAGATAGACCTGGAAAGAGACCGACCGGGAAAGAGACAGAACGGGACTGAGACAGACCAGGAAAGAGACAGCCGGGCAAAGAAACAGCCGGGCAAAGACAGCCGGGGAAGACAGACTGACAAAGAGATAGACGGGCAAAGAGACAGACGGGCAAAGAGATAGAGAAAGAGATGTCACGGGCGGAGGGGACGCGCTCGCCACGCTCGGGTCCGGGGCTTTTGCTGCTGCTGCTCGGTGGCTCGAGCGGTGGACTGGACCCGGGGACTCAAGCAGCGCTCCTCACCCTTGAGTGAAATGGGGATGGTATGTTTAGGGGGATTGTTCGTGACGTCACCCACGGGTCGTGGTGATAATGGCACCACCGCTACTGGTAACGGGGATACCGGGAGAGATGGTAGGGTGCAGCTGAGATGTTGTCCCCTCCGTGGGCAGGGATTGGTGATCCCGGGGCCCGATGGGGTAACGGGGAGGCCGGATGGCTGGGGTGCAGGGACTGCGCGGCGCGGTGCCGGACGGCACTCGTGTACTCACTCATACAAACACTGAAAGAGTCGTAGGTAAACCAAAACGGCCGGATGGACAGGTCCCGCAGCCGGCTGCAGTGTTGTTGTTGTGCTCTCCCCGAACGGCTGATGGTGGCTGTCTTTCCCTGCACCTTTGAGAATGTTCTTGACTCCTGTGGTTGCCCACCGGTAGTCTGCTCCCCAGCGTATATGTGCCGTAGGAGCCCGTTTTGCCCGCAGGCGCTAGCCCTTGGATCTCTAGCCTGTGGCGGTGGCTGTATATCCTCTCTGGGTGGACGGTTGCCTTCAATCGGGACTTAGTAGTTGGGAAACCCCTGGGGTTCCTGTCACACTCGAATTTGACTATTGACGGCGGCTCCAAGCCTGGTCGGGGTCCGATGGCCCTGCCTGTGTTCTTAGCTTTACTCCGTTCCCCGGTCCGGTACCGGCGGGCCAACGCCCGACCCCGGTCCTTACGACTCTGCGAAGTTCCACCAACTCCTGCAGACGGCCACCACCGTCTGCCAACCTTGCTGTCAGTGTCTGGGCTCCAACCCAGACACCTCAAGTGTTCACTCCTCTCACTTTCACCTCCAAGACTAAACTGACACTTTTCCCGCCTCCAGGCTTGTGAACTCCTCGGTGGGTGGGGCCAACCGCCTGGCTCTGCCCCACCTGGTGTGGACATCAGACTCTGGAGGGAGGCAACAAGGGTTTTTGATTGACTGTTGTAACTGCCTAGGGTGGGGGTGTGTGTGTTGGTATGTATGTGACTACCTGGCTAGTCCAGGGCGTCACACTCTCCCTTGGTAAAATGCAGACCGTCCGCAGGCTGCCCGTCCATCACCGGTTTTATTTTTCAAACTGTAAAAAGATAAATAACATATTAAAACTTCAACATTCGCATATTTTCAAGTCTTCCCTTACGGGAGGTGCATTACTTTTAACGTTTCAAACATTTTTATTAAACGGACGGGTTCACGATCATCCGCTACCCCACCCAAATAACCTGATCCTTGATGCTGCCCCTAAGAAACGGACAGCACCCCTTTACACCAGTCCAGGTCCAGGTTACCCGAGCGGGAACGGGTACGGTGTCTCGCACCCGGCTGTCACTTCAGGGGACCCCACGTCCAGGGGGCCCCTAACCCCTGGAGGATGGCCACCGGTCCTGGTGGTGGCCGGGTCCCAGCCTGCTCTGCTGCGGGCCCTTCCTCCAATCTGCCTCTCTGGAGGCGGCACGGACGGAAACCAGCCCACCAAACTATTTACAAACCCACTAGTTCGTGGGTGGCCTGCAAGTTCTCTGCCATGTTCATGAGCAGTTTCTCATGTGGGTGGTAAACACATAGAGTCCCTCCGGGGACAACTTGCCGGCAACGGCCGGGTAATCACTGTCGACAATCAGGTGAAAACTTCGGTTGATTCGGATTCATTCATTCAGCTGAGGGTCCCAACGGGGACAACTTGGTTGCAACGGAGGACCGCTGCCACTATTTGAGGTCACACTCATCCAGGACCTCTTCCAGCTCGATATCCGGACGGCACGGTGGAGGAGGGGGCTGGGGCTGCATCTTCACACTGCGGCTTTCCCTCTGTTTAATGTCCAGGGCAAACCAGCCCCTCTCCCCGCAGTGTCGGGTGTAGGTTACCAGGTCGCCTGGCAACAGATCGTGACCTGGGTGGCCCGTTGGGAGGTGCGAGTTCACGTCACAGCGAGCCACAAACACTTCGGCCTCCAGGCCCGGTTCATAAATAAAGCCGAACCCCCTTCGCGGGTCAAACTGCCAGACTTGGCCTTCATACACCGGGCCCTGCACCCGAAAGGTGGCATTGCGGAGAGCGTCTTTCTCCTTGATAACTCGCGCTATCACTTCGGGCCTCTGCTGCTCCCTGGCGGCAATTTCTCGGCCCAGCTGGCTTGGCTCCCTGTCCCAGTAAGGGGCGCTGGCATGCCCCTGCGCTCGGGTCGGGCCCCGCTGGACCGCGCCCACACCGGCCACAACCGGTACTCTCTTGTGGGGGTCCTGCGGTGACGCGGCCTAAACTGCTGCGTTGCAGTGGCGGCCCGGCGCAGCCTCAGCCGAGGCGTGGGACTCAGGGACAGCTGGCCTCACCGGTTGGGCCTTCGGGCCCGCAGCGGCCGATTCTTCCACGGCCAGACGGACTGCCGGGGCCGGGACGGTCTCGGGTGCGGTCACTTCCAGGGCCGACGGCTTCTTGTCGTGGGCTGGGCACCTCCCGCGGGATCTTCCATGGCAGCGGGAGGGATGCGGGCCATTCACAAACAACGCCCCCAGGTCGGTACTCTAGGGCGGACGGGTTTGATTCCGCTACTGGTGTTGGGGGTAGCGGACCGAGCGGACCGAGCGGAGGGGCAACAGCAACCAGTACGGATGGCGGGGGAGGCAGGAGGGTGAGCGGATGCAGGCCAGACCCCTCAGCCGCAGCGGCCAGTCCTTTTCGGACACAGGGGCGTGGGTCACTTACCCGCTCCTCCAACACTGCCTCCACCTCGCGTCTCCGCACGGCCGCCGCCACTTCCTCCATCTCGGCCACCCAGCGCTCCATCAAGAACCGGACCTGGGTTTGGAGGCAACAGCACATTTGTGCGGTCCGGGCTTCCACCCATGCTGCCGTTCCTGGCGTGGGCTCGGGAATTTCGGCATCACCGGATGGGACGGACATGCTTGCTGGCAGACTTCCAGGAGCCGGATATGTTGCAGAGTCCTGGGGTCCCTGCTTTTTATGCCCTCAGCTACATTAGGCAGGCTTTCACCCGCCCCCCCTTGGTTCTTTCTAGCACTTCCGCTTGTTGGGGGCGGGGCTTCACTTTCGCGCCTTCCCTGCTCGGGGAAGACGCTCGAGCGGGAAATCTTCGCGCCAAAGATGGCGGCGCTTCAAATTTTTCGGCCGGACACCGCCGGTGTAGACTGCAAGGCGCACTTCTACTGGTAAGTAGATCGGCTCGATCCTGTTCGTGACGCAAAGTTGTCGCGGGCGGAGGGGACGCGCTTGCCACGCTCGGGTCCGGGGCTTCTGCTGCTGCTGCTCGGTGGCTCGAGCGGTGGACCGGACCCGGGGACTCGAGCAGCGCTCCTCACCCGTGAGTGAAATGGGGATGGTATGTTTAGGGGGATTGTTCGTGACGCCACCCATGGGTCGTGGTGATAATGGCACCACCGCTGCTGGTAACGGGGATCCCGGGAGAGATGGTAGGGTGCAGCTGAGATGTTGTCCCCTCCGTGGGCAGGGGTTGGTGATCCCGGGGCCCGATGGGGTAACGGGGAGGCCGGATGGCTGGGGTTCAGGGACTGCGCGGCGCGGTGCCGGACGGCACTCGTGTAGTCACTCAGACAATCACTGACAGAGTCGTAGGTAAACCAAATCGGATGGATGGACGGGTCCCGCAGCCGGCTGCAGTGTTGTTGTTGTGCTCTCCCCGGACGGCTGATGGTGGCTGTCTTTCCCTGCACCTTTGAGAATGTTCTTGACACCTGTGGTTGCCCACTGGTAGTCCGCTCCCCGGCGTATAGGTGCCGTAGGAGCCCGTTTTGCCCGCAGGCGCTGGCCCTTGGATCTTTAGCCTGTGGCGGTGGCTGTATATCCTCTCTGGGTGGACGGTTTCCTTCAATCGGGACTTAGTAGTTGGGAAACCCCTGGGGTTCCTGTCACACTCGGATTTGACTATTGATGGCGGCTCCAAGCCTGGTTGGGGTCCGATGGCCCTGCCTGTGTGCTTAGCTTTACTCCGTTCCCCGGTCCGGTACCGGCGGGCCGACGCCCGACCCCGGTGCTTACGGCTCTGCAGAGTTCCACCAACTCCTGCAGACAGCCACCACCATCTGCCAACCTTGCTGTCAGTGTCTGGGCTCCAACCCAGACACCTCAAGTGTTCACTCCTCTCACTTTCACCTCCAAGACTAAACTGACACTTTTCCCGCCTCCAGGCCTGTGAACTCCTCGGTGGGTGGGGCCAACCGCCTGGCTCCGCCCCACCTGGTGTGGACATCAGACTCTTGAGGGAGGCAACAAGGGTTTTTGATTGACTGTTGTAACTGCCTAGGGTGGGGGTGTGTGTGTTGGTATGTATGTGACTACCTGGCTAGTCCAGGGCGTCACAGAGACAGACGGGCAAAGAGATAGAGACAGATAGACTGATGGAAATACAGAGAGATAGCAACAGACAGACAAGGAAAGAGACAGACAGCGAGACAGACAGACAGCGACACACAGACAGAGACTGGGAGAGAGAAAGAGACAACGCCCGGGTACTAAAGCTAGTTTATGATAATATGTGGTTCTACCAGGACTACCATATGACCGAAAGGCACCATGAAACCCTTAATTGGTAAAAGTACTATCATAATTACAGCAAGCAGCACATCCTATATCACAAACAATTATGTTTCTATATTTGTTGTTTTTGTTTTGTTGCTATTTATCACATCTTTTATCATGAAGCTGAATTACCCGTATTGTCCCATTACAGTAATTATTTTTTATTTTTATCTGAATATTTCCTGATTTTACACAAAAACACAAGAATTTTACATTTTTTGTGTAAATATTTATCGTAAGTGATTGGTTTTATCTCAGTATTTGTGCAGTGATTTATTTAGTAAATGACATTCTGCAAATCTGACATAATCAGCCAGCCATAAGATGTAGCTCGGCATGTACCTATCACTATCATTAGCATTTCTTTTTTGCATCATTAGTAGAATGTGGATACATAAAACTTTTCCATCTGCAGGCTCTCTATAAAGGTTCAGACATTTTTCCAGAAAAGACTTTCTACATTATTACAATAAATGGTGATAAGTGGGGAGGCAGCAGCATTTCCTTTCCATTCCCTTCCGCTTTCCTTTCCCCTTCCCTTTTCTTCCATTGACTTTCCTTCCCTTTCCCTTTCATTTTGCCTTTCCCTTCCCTTTTCCCTATCTTTCTCTTCCCTTTTATTTCCTTTAATTTCCCTTCTCTTTGCTTTCCTTTCTTTTTTCCCTTCCCTTCCCCTTGTTTTTTCCTTTCCCTTCTCTTTTCTTTGATTTTCCTTTCCCTTCCCTTCCCCTTTCCCTTCTTTTTTCCTTTACCTTCGTTTGATTTTCCTTTCCCTTCCTTTCTAGTCCCTTTCCTTTCTCTTTCCCTCCCCTTTCCTTTCATTTCCATTCTATTCCCTTTTCCTTTTCCCTTTCCTTCCCCTTTCCCTTTCCTTCCCCTTTCCCTTCCCGTTTGCTTTCCCTTCCCTTTCCCTTCCTTTCTATTCCCTTTCCTTTCTCTTCCCCTCCCCTTTCCTTTCATTTCCATTCTATTCCCTTTTCCTTTCCCTTTCCTTTCCCTTCCCTTCCCCTTCCCGTTTCCTTTCCCTTCCCTTTCCCTTCCTTTCTATTCCCTTTCCTTTCTCTTTCCCTCCCCTTTCCTTTCATTTCCATTCTATTCCCTTTTCTTATCCCTTTTCCCTTTCCTTTCCCTTCCCTTCCCGTTTCCTTTCCCTTCCCTTTCCCTTCCTTTCTCTTTCCCTCCCCTTTCCTTTCATTTCCATTCTATTCCCTTTTCCTTTCCCTTTTCCCTTTCCTTCCCCTTTCCTTCCCTTTTCCCTTCCTGTTTGCTTTCCCTTCCCTTTCCCTTCCTTTCTATTCCCTTTCCTTTCTCTTTCCCTTACCTTTCCTTTCATTTCCATTCTATTCCCTTTTCCTTTCACTTTCCTTTCCCTTCCCTTCCCCTTTCCGTTTCCTTTCCCTTTCCCTTTCCCTCCCCTTTCCTTTCATTTCCATTCTATTCCCTTTTCCTTTCCCTTTTCCCTTCCTATTTCCCTTCCCGTTTTCTTTCCCTTCCCTTTCTCTTCCTTTCTATTCCCTTTCCTTTCTCTTTCCCTGCCCTTTCCTTTCATTTCCATTATATTCCCTTCCCACTTTCCTTTCCTTTTCCCCTTCTCTTCCTCTTATCCCCTTTCCCTTCCTCTTTCTTTTACTTTCCTTCCCCTTTCCCTACCCCTTTCTCCTTCCCCTTTCTCCTTCCCCTTTCCCTTCCCTTTTTCTTTAGTTCCTTTTTCTTCTTTATTAATTCCTTCCTCCTTCATTTTGTGCCTGAGACTTCATGCTGTGAGAGGGAAGAAGGGGCAGCTGGGGACACAGCTGATCGACTCAGCGCTAATATTATTATTTTTCTCACTCACCAAGCAATCATAAATATTCGAGATGACCGAATCTAAATATTTTACTATTCACTTTGTGCCATTTTTTCCGGAATGAAGAGGGAGGAGCAAAAAACATACAAAAAAATAGTACACTCACTTTGCCACACACTTGTTTCCCACTGAAGCTCACTGCCTGATTCTCTGTTGGCTCCCTCCAACTCCAGTATCTTCTGATCTTTCTTTACTCTGCATCGGCATGCTGAGTGACTCCTGTCATGATGTCATGAAGTCATGACCTCCAAAAACGAACTCCAGAAGAGACCAGAGTCGAAGGGATCCAGCGCAGGACAAGTCAGCGAGCAAAGGCAATGAGCAGTGAGGTGAGTGTACTATTTTTTTTAACCATTTACCCCATTAAATTTTGTATGTGGCAGAGTTGCATCGAATACAATTGATCTGAATCAAATTTAATATCCAAATTTGAGCAAATTTTGGCAAATTTGCTCATCACTAATAAATACCAAGTGGTTTACCTCATTGGGTTTTCCCCTTTATGATCACACCTATTGGAACCTAGAATTTAATTTTACACTAAAATGAAAAATAGTTTCCCTCTTAGTGACAAAAAAAATTTGTCAGACAACACGAGTTGATCATCACTTCCGTCTTTGGCAGCTGGCCTGATGGAGCCTTCTCCCTCAGTCTTGTTTACTGCAGACAGGGCAGTGGGGGGGAGGCTCCTGCTGCAGCTACACACTGGCCAGTGAGGAGGAGCAGAGAGGACATTGCTAAACTCTTGAGACACTGACATCTTCTTTCTAAATTTTTCAGTTGTAACCATGAGTAGGGGTAATTACTGGTATCGTTTCATCCAGGAATATCTGATTTTTTTTTTATAGTCTGTAGGAATGATAAAATGTAATAGTTTTGCCATCATACGCCCATGTGGAAAATCTGTGCATTATAGTAAAAATAAAAAATGTACACATATATATATATATATATATCACCATCACAACCGTAGCAGAAGAAACATCTGAGTGACATTCATTTGCTGAGACAGATGGTGCTGCTGTCGACTACTGACACATTATGATTTGGACATAGGATATCTTTTTTTGTTGCACTGAGACCCCCTGAGTTCATACCACCACCCATCCCCCACCCCCTGCACCTCCTCGGGGATATATTTCTAAGGTCTATACAGTCTCCCGTGATTTTACCTTTATCTTCTTACTAGTTGATGTCGTCTACTATCATGGAATGTTCCGCATCAGCGACGCGAAGCAGATGGCGACTGCTAATGTTTACCTTGTGCATTGACAAGAAGGCAGGCACTCTGAACTGTTAGCTCTTCAGACAAGCAAAACATCATGGTCTGTATTTTTTAATGAGTGTGTGATAATTACAATTTCTTCAGTGCTCATCAGGCACCTAGGTTCGGGGGTGGGGGTGGGGGGTTGGGCGAATGTTCTACAACATAATTAACAACATGTAGATGGAGATACGAGAATATTCCAACCATGTCAAATACTAAGGAATCTTAGGAGAATGGCTTTCGAATTTTATCCTTCTCATTGGACATCAACCTATGAGAAGAAGTTGTACAAAGTGGATATAAATGACTCTGCGCTCTTCCACTGACGGTGTAGGTGTCACACCAGGTACGAGGAAATACCAAGCACATGGCAAAAGATAAGGGAAACCCTGTGTCTCGGGAAAGGGAAGATGGTGACCCCTGACCGAACCTACTGCTGGTCCCTGGGGTCCCTCACCACCCTAGGTACCACAATGCACCGAAACGGATACCTGACCCTAGGTATCCCTAGTGCTGGGCCATCAATAGGTTACAGATGGAATGACTGCTGGTCCCTGGTGTCCCTCACCACCCTAGATAGGTTCCGCACCTAAGCGCTGAGCTGGATACCTGACCCTAGGTATCCTTAGTGCTGGGCCCTAAATAGGGAACAGGTGGGATGAGCTCTTCATCAACCCCACTAAACAACTATAGAAGGCACAAGGAGAACACACAGGGGAAAAGAGCATGAACTACTTGTCATTAGATGACTCAGGTTGAAGTTCAGCAGTTGTCAGCAACGATACCACAGAGGAAAGCAAGACACCTGGTTGATACCAAGGCTTGAAGGAACTGAAAAATATCACCAGCACCAGTCCAAAAGAAGGAAGGGGTATTTAAACACCAAGGGAATACTGATGATCAACAGCTGTATGGAATAAAGCTCCTGCTGGGTCTAAAAGGGTGAAAGATGAATCCAGCAAGAAAGCTACCTATACCAAGGAATACTGGAACAATGGAACGACATGGAGCATTCTGCACAGCTAAACGCTTTGATCTTCTGTGCCGCCCCCGTGGAAGCAGCCAAGGTGCTCGGATCCGGGTTCTCAGTGGCTCGAGGGTCTCCGGACTAGGGGGTCGTGCGGCCGCTCAAATGAAGGGGGTATTTACAAGGGATTATAGAGTTTGTGATGCCACCCGTGGTGTGTGGTAATTAGGAGTACCACCGCTGCAGTTGGGAGTACCCGGGGATGATGGAACGGGGCAGCAAGGTGTTGGAACACTCCACGGGTAGGGGAGAATGCCCCGGGACTTGGTGTGGGGAATAGGCCGTGGGATGCAGGGGGTCACTCTTGTACTCACTCAGTCCATTAAGCAGACACCGACAACCGGGTAAACCAAATCTCTGGTCACCGCTTCCGTTGAGGGGAGCTAGTTCGGGTCCCCAATGGTGCTGCCTGGTGATCCGTGACCTGCCTCCTGGCACTAAGTTTACTTCTCTGGAGGTCCCGGTAGTGTGAAACTTGCCGGGTCCCGCTCCCCACTGTGGCTAAGTGTGGGAGCTTGCTCTCAGGGCTCACACTTGGGATTTTCTGGACCGTTTTGGGTGGAAAGTCCTATCCCCCTCGTTGCGCTAGTGCCCCAATTTTGGAGCAGTTGGGAAAGAATATTGAAGGCTCCGTTCTCCACGGGTAAAATATTGGGTTGCATGCAGCTACTCCCCGACCTAGGGTCCACGTACCCCGTCGTGCCTCGGTCCCAGGCCGCCGGCGGTCCTGCTCAACAGATCCGAGCCCCTTGCCACGATCCCCTGTGACCGGGGGTCCGACTCCTCTAGGCCCAGACCACCGTCTGCAACCTAGACAGTTTTCTTATGGGAGTCACCGCTCCCGACCTCCTCATAGCTCCTCACAGCTCGAGGGCCACTCTACACTTTCTGACTACCAACTCCTCACTCCTACTGACTACACTCTTCACCTCCCCTCCCTGACCACCCAGGTGGGCGACTCTATTCCACTCAAGCCGTCCACTAGTGTGTCTCGTGGGTGTGGTGAAGGGTGTATCTAGGATTTGATTTGCTGATGTAGGCAACACCATTTGGTTAGGGACCCATGACCAAAAAGCAGGTGGATACTGCATGGGAGGGTATATTGTGCAATACCCTGTGACGACCTGATAGTCCAAGGGCGCCACACTTCTATGGCCAGAAACCACATGACAATCTGTCACACATGACACACCCACGACAGTAGGTCCATGGATGTTTTGCTTAAGTGCCATTAACCATATCAAGCCAGTTAACCAGAAACTCTAACCCATTAATGATCTTAAGTTTTCTTAAAAACTAGAATTAAAAGGGCTGTACCATCAGGAGCAACTTATATCTATATGCACTGTTAGAGTATAAGGACTTCAGAGCAGGTGGACACCAAAAATGGGCCAAAGAGAAGAGTCACAAACTAATAGTGACTCCTAGTCTAAAGGACATGAGTTATTCATCTTATCCAAAGGGTAGGTAATTAGGAGACAATAAGTCACCCAAAAATGTAGCTCCTTATAATTGTTAATATATGGATGGCCTTGTGAACCCCTACTGCTATTTCTTCAAAACCAACTAAAGTTTGAAGCTCTTAGTACCAACTCTTTATGTTGACCCACCACCCAAAAAAAAAAGACTTTAACTTCCACATGGAATTATTTTATTCTTTTTTCATTTGATTGAAAGGCACTGTAACACCTGCCTAGAACCACAGACTCAGACTGGCTGTCACGGACAGGCTAGAGGAAAGCGGCTCACAAATCAGGATCCTGAGAACCCCAAAACCCTTTAACCCCTCTATAGGGATTTGGAATTACCTAGGGCGCCAGAGATCACTACCTCTGGGAGGCTGCAGTTCAGAGGAGAGTAGTAGTCAGGCAGGGTCAAAGCAGGAGATGTAAAACAGGGACAAAATTGGAAGACAAGGATGTAGTCAGGAAACCAGGCAGAGGTCAAATCCGGATGTGGCAGTGTGCCGCCCCCGCGTCAGCAGCTGGGCCACTCTGATCCGGATCCGCGGTGGCTTGAGGGGTCTCCGGACCCGGGTTTCAGGGTTGCACGGCCACTCGGAATAAAGGGGGGAATATTTACAGGGGAGTATGTGGAAATTCATGACGCCAGCCGTGGTGTGTGGTAAGGTGGAGTACCACAGCTGCAGTTGGGAGTACCCGGTGGCGATGGTGTGGGCAGTCTGGTGTTTAAGCCATCCACAGGTAGGGGAGATGCCTCGGGACTCGATGCGGGTGACAGGGAGGTGCCGTTGGGATGGTAAGGGTCACTTATGTACTCACTCAGTCCAATAACGCTGACACCGACAACTGTGGTAAACCAAAGTTCTTGAGACCGCTGCCACTGGGAGGGAGTACGCCTGTATCCCGTGCCCATTGGTGTTGCCTGTTAGTCTGTGACCTTTACCTTGGCACCTAGTGTTTTCTGGTTTGTCCCTTGAGTATAAAACTGGTCGGATCCCGCTCACCAGTATGTGTCACGATCCCCTGCAACTGGGGTCCAGCTCCTACCAGGCCCAGACTAACGTCTGCCACCTAGTAGTTCCAAGGAGCCCAGCTCCTGACCTCCTCTCACTTTCACCTCATACACTACACTGTTCTGCTCCTGACACTCCTGACCTCCCCTTAACCAACCCCCCAAGTGGGCGACCCTATTCCACTCAGGCCGTCCACTGGTGTGTCTGATGGGTGCGGTGCAGAGTGTTCCTAGGATTTTGATTAGCTTGTTCTTGGCAACACCAAAGGTCAGGGACCCGTAACCAAGGAGGAGGTGGATACTGTGTAGAAGGGCAGATTGCACAATACCCTGTGACGACCTGATAGGCCAGGGCGCCACAGCAGCAAGGTACAAAAACAGCAGGCAGAAGGGTAGTCAGTGTGCAGCCAGAGGTCAAAAACACAGGGATCGGGATCACTATTCAGAACAAAGCGGGAACCAGAAAGTAGGAATACAAAACTATTTCTGGCAGTGACCAGCAGACAGGAGGTGAAATTAGAAGGGTGTGGTGTCTTCCCATTGGCTATAACTGAATGATGGTAACTTCAGCTGGAAGACACATGCCACCTACAGTTAGCCAGTGGTACTGCAGATCCCAGGGAAACCCAGCTTAGTGAATGAGCGGAGCCTGCGCCCACCAGAGCCACTGGCATTGTCTCCTCCACTATCACCAGCATAGTCCATGGCGGGAACACGGCGTCACCTGGTGATCGAAGCAGAAGTCCCAGGAGCGGTGGGGACATGACAGGCACCTGATGAAGGCTCCTGTTCGTAGTTGAAAACCAGTTTGTGATCTGTAAACTTTGGACTTGTAATAAAGATAACCACTCAATCGCTGTTTATTCCACATCTATATCAGGCAGTGCACCGACACATTGCCGCTAAAACTATCTATTGTTAACATACTCATTTCCTCAATGGGTTTTCCTTCAGCGCTGCCTCCCATCCTTAAGATGACGTGGGTTCATAACCCATCAAACTTCTATCCCACCACCTGAACACCACCACAATTACTATTTCTCTGCATAAAATGGTGACCTTCCTGTATCATTAGCTTCAATTTCACAAATATTTCTGTTCTTTCTAGGATCAAGATATGTGAGGCTTTCAAGAATAATTTCCAAAATGTGACCACTACCTCTTCATCATCTATAGCTTCCTCCAAACTTCCTCTGAATGACACTGGTTTTCCATCGTATACGAATGGTAGGTGATCAGGAAACAATAACCCTCCTCAAAATTTAACTAATTCAAGGGCTAAAGTTCTATAGTAGTCATTGTATGGGTGGCATCAGGAATCACTAGGGTGTTCCTCCTATGCTAACTCTTAGCCCTTCCAACCCAACCCAACCATAGTTCAAAGCTGTGAGTAGCAATTCTTTATCTCGATTGACCACACATCTGCAGATGACTTCAATTTCCAGTTAGGACTTTATTCTGTGTTCGTTGAGTAGGCAATATGAAGATCAAAACTTCTTCTAGATAGTAAAGAAGCTCTTTAAAAATCATGACCTCCCCATACAATTAGCTTGAATATCACCACTATTTTTGTTCTTCCGTAAGATCAAGGTATGTGAGTCCTCCAAGAATATCTTCGTTCCAAACATTGACCACCATTTAGTTATTCATCTTCTATAGACAAACCAAAGGCATCTCCAATCTTCCTCTGAATGATGTTGGTTATTTGACTTATATCAAGGGTAGGTAATAAAAAAAATAAAAATAACTCTTCCCAAAATGTAGTACGTCAAGGAGCTAAAATCCTGTAATAGTCAAAGTATGGGTGGCCTTGGGAACCACTGGGGTCTCCTTTCCAGCATACTATTAGTTCTTCCAACACAATTAAAGTTCAAAGCTGTTATTTGCAACTCTTCATCTTGACCCACCACTTAAAAGCAGACCTTTACGTCCATATGCAATGTATTCTTTTTTCATCACATAGGCATAAGAATTCTTCTAGATGTTAAGGATGTTGAGCACTGAATGATGACCTCCCTCTATCGCTAGCTTCAACTTCACCAATATTTTTGCTCTTCTGTAAGATGTGAGCTCATCAAGAATAGGTTCCAAAATGTGACCACCATCTCTTTATCACCTATGCACAATCCAAAGCTTCCTCAAATGTTCCTCTGAAGGACGCGTGTTATTCATTTTATATGAAGGGTGGTGATCAGGAAACAATAGCTTTCCACAAAATATACCTCTTTGAGGAGTAAAAATCCTATAATAGTAAAGGTGCAGCTATCACTTGGGTGCTCCTTCCCTGCTATCACTTAATCCTTCCAACCCAACCATAGTTAGAAGTTGTTAGTAGCAATTCTTTATCTTGACCCCCCACCCAACTACAGATGACTTCTACCACTATTTACAATTAATTTATTCTTTATTTATTCAATAGATAATATGAAGATCAAGAGTTCTTCTAGATAGTTTAGAAGCTCTTTAAAGAATGATGACCTCTGTGTATGATTGGCTTCAACATCACCAATCTTTCTGTTCTTCCGTAGGATCAAGAGAAATGAGTCTTCCAAAAACTGGTTGGTTCTAAAATGTGACCAGCTCTTCATCATATGTAAACAACCCAAAGCTTCCTCCAATCTTCCTCTGAAGGATAGTGGTTTTTTATCTTATACAAAGGGTAGGTATTAAGGACACAATAACACTGCCCAAAATTTAGCTCCTTAAGGAGCTAAAATTATTATTATTTATTATTATTATAGTGCCATCTATTCCATTGCGCTTTACATGTGAAAGGGGTATACATAATAGGGACAAGTACAATAATCATAAGCAATACAAGGCACAGGATAGAGGTCCCTGCCCGTGAGGGCTTACAGTCTACAAGAGATGGGTGAGGATACAGTAGGTCAGGGTAGAGCTGATTGTGCGGCGCTATATCAGACTGAGGGTTACGGCAGGTTGTAGGCTTGTCGGAAGAGGTGAGTCTTCAGGTTCCTTTTGAAGCTTGTCAAGGTAGGCGAGAGTCTGATATGTTGTGGCAGATCATTCCAGAGTATGGGGGAGGCACGGGAGAAATCTTGGATGCGATTGGTGGGAGGAGATGAGAGGGGAGTAGAGGAGGAGATCAAGGTATGAGTGGACTTGGGAACCACTACGAGGGCTCCTTCCCTGCTATTAGTTCTTCTAATCCAACCATAGTTTGAAGCTATTTGTAGCAATTCATTAGCTCGACTCACCGCCCAACTACAGATGACTTCTACCTCCATTTACAATGACATTATTCTGTTGAAAATTAAGAATTAGGCTAAATAGTAAGTTTGCATAGAAAGATGACCTTCCTGTATAATTAGCTTCAAAATCACCAATATTTTGGTTCTTCAGTAGAAGCAAGATATGGGAGCTTTCTAGAAGAGCAGGTTCCAAAATGTGACCACTACCTCGTCATCATGTATAACCAACCCAAAACTTCCTCTAATCTGTATTCAGTGTGTAGGGTGGCCATTGTACCCCTGGGATAATTTCCGACATTCATGGTTTACTAGTACGGTTAGGCGGGCTTTGCACACTACGACATCGCAGGTGCGATGTCGGTGGGGTCAAATTGAAAGTGACGCACATCCGGCATCGCATGCGACATCTTAGTGAGTAAAGCCTAGATGATATGATTAACGAGCGCAAAATCGTCGTAATCGTATCATTGGTGCAGCGTCGGAGTAATCCATAATTACGCTGCCGCGACGGTCCGATGTTGCTCCTCGCTCCTGCGGCAGCACACATCGCTGTGTGTGAAGCCGCAGGAGCGAGGAATATCTCCTACCGGCGTCACCACGGCTTCCGTAGGATATGCGGAAGGAAGGAGGTGGGCGGGATGTTTACATCCTGCTCATCTCCGCCCCTCCGCCGCTATTGGCCGCCTGCTGTGTGACGTCGCTATGACGCCGCACGACCCGCCCCCTTAGGAAGGAGGCGGGTCGCCGGCCAGAGCGACGGTCGCAGGGCAGGTGAGTGCATGTGAAGCTGGCGTAGCGATAATTTTCGCTACGCCAGCTATCACACGATATCGTACCTGCGACGGGGGCGGGGACTATCGCGTGGGACATCGCAGCATCGGCTTGCGATGTCGCAACGTGCAAGGCCGCCCTTAGTCTTAAACTGTCCATAGAGAAATAACCTCCCTAAATCTTTCCTGACCAACTGTCCAACCTCTATGGCACATGGACCTTTGATGTTGGGGCAAGCATGGTTGACTTTTTATTAATATAACAAGAACAATGTATGGAAGTTTTCCAAGAGCAGGTTCCAAAATGTGACTACCACCTCTTCATCATCTATAACATCCCAAAGCTTCCTCTAATCTGGATTCAGTGTGTAGGATGGCCATTGTACCCTTGGGATAATTTCCAACATTCATGGTTTACTAGTACTCTTAGGGCGGCATTGCACGTTGCGACATCGCAAGCCGATGCTGCGATGTCGCACGCGATAGTCCCCGCCCCCGTCGCAGGTACGATATCGTGTGATAGCTGGCGTAGCGAACATTATCGCTACGCCAGCTTCACATGCACTCACCTGCCCTGCGACCGTCGCTCTGGCCGGCGACCCGCCTCCTTCCTAAGGGGGTGAGTCGTGCGGCGTCATAGCGACGTCACACGGCAGGCGGCCAATAGCGGCGGAGGGGCGGAGATGAGCAGGATGTAAACATCCCGCCCACCTCCTTCCTTCCGCATATCCTACGGAAGCCGCGGTGACGCCGGTAGGAGATGTTCCTCGCTCCTGCGACTTCACACACAGCGATGTGTGCTGCCGCAGGAGCGAGGAACAACATCGGACCGTCGCGTCAGCGTAATTATGGATTACGCCGATGCTGCACCGATATGATTATGACGATTTTGCGCTCGTTAATCGTATCATCTAGGCTTTACACACTACGATGTCGCATGCGATGCCGGATGTGCGTCACTTTCAATTTGACCCCACCGACATCGCACCTGCGATTTCGTAGTGTGCAAAGCCCGCCTTAGTCTTAAACTGTCCATGGAGAAATAACCTCCCTAAATCTTTCCCGACCAACTGTCCAACCTCTACGGCACATGGACCTTTGATGTTGTGGCAAGCATGGTTGACTTTTTATCAATATAACAAGAACAAGATATGGAAGCTTTCCAAGAGCAGGTTCCAAAATGTGACCACCACCTCTTCATCATCTATAACCAACCCAAAGCTTTCTCTATTGTGGAATCATGTCGAGGACAGACATTGTACCTTTGGAATAGTTTTCTACAATCATGGTTTACTACTTCTGTTAATCTGATTAGTTTTAAACTGCCCGTGGAGAAATAACTTCCCTAATCTTTCGCGACCTACTGTCCAACCTCTACAGCACATGGACTTTTGATGTTGGGGCAAGCATGGTTGATTTTTTATCAATTTCACCAATCATTTTATACTCAACATCACAATTTTAAGCAGTAAACACCCGTCCTCCTCGTCCAGAATGGTTGAGTAGTGGTATTAACTGATGACTAGTTTTATAGAAAACTGAACATAAAGAAAAATACTCTTCCCCAGGTTTGATTTTTTATTTCAGCCCACGTAAAACCGCCAAACTTCCTTATAGCACCAATATAGCCCTGCCATATACAACACATGATACCAATGTATCAAATTGATATCTAAATAATAAGGCCTTAAATAATACAATAATACCATCATTTATTCCCGAATAATGCTAGGCGGTTTTACTTTGCTCCGGTGTGTCCTGCTCTCGTCCGTATCATCAGAAGGCAATGAGATGTTTGTGGTGGCAATCTGGAGGCACCTCCTGGAATACCGCTATAAATATTAGACTGTCCCCTCTTCTGATGGCGGAACGTTCTTAACATGAGTTGCAAGACGTTCGTACTTTGTGCATTTGGCGACAGTGCAGTAGATAAAGGCACATAGCCCTTTTTCTGCGCACACATGGCATTCATCTAGAAACGCACGGATAGGACTAGGTCTTTTGCAAACATCCACATCTCCAGTTCTCCATGCTCTTCAAGGCCAATTAGCCAAAGGAAAAAAAGCACAGCTGTCCTCTGTTGATAAAACATCACACATTTCAGTGGTTGCGAGAAGAGTTAAGGTCACTTAACCTCTCCAGACTGCACATGGCTGATAGAAGCCTCTCCTGGCAGGAAGCCATGTTTAAATGAGAAGAAATAACCTAGACGGCACCTTTGTTTCTTATGAGAGACACCTGGAAGGAACCATGTGATCACTTCACGGGAGCCACATCCAAGCCGACGCCAACTTATGCAGAAGCAACCGGAATATTACATGTATGAAAACAGACAGGCTCCATGGCATAGGATTCTACACTTCTTGGGAATATGGGTAGCGTTTTGCTATGGAGATAGTCATCATGGTGATGGGTGTCATGTCATATCTTTATGCTCTAACATATTATCTCAGGTGTCAGATCACTTCTCATGTTGCTATTTTAATTTTATTTTTTTGCTCTGACTTATTATCTCAGGTGCCAGATCACTTCTCATTATGCTATGCTTCATTTTATGGTTTTTGCTCTGATTTATTATCTCTGGTGTCAGATCACTTATCATAGTGAGAGGATTCATTATAAATTTCTGTGATCTGATTTATTATCTCAAACACCAGATCACTTCTTATGTTGATATGATTCTATTTATATTTGTATGTTCTGACTTATTATCTTCGGTGTCAGATTACTTCTCATGTTGATAAGTTTAATTCTATATTTTTATGCTCTGACTGTCAGATCCCTTCTCATAGTGAGAGGATTAATTAAGAATTTCTGTGATCTGATTTATTGTCTCAGGTATCAGACCATTTCTCATGTTCCTATTTTACTTTAATTTTTTTGCTCTAACTTATTATCTCAGGTGCCAGATCACTTGTCATAGTGAGAGGATTAATTAAGAATTTCTGTGATCTGATTTATATCAGGTGTCAGATTACTTCTCATGTTGATAAGTTTCATTTTCTATTTTTTTTTTGCTCTGACTTATTATCTAAGGTGTCAGATCCCTTCTTATACTGAAGAATTCATTAGGAATTTATGTGATATGATTTATTATCTCAGACATCAGATCACTTCTCTTGTTCATACATTTCATTTCATATTTTTTGGCTTTGATTTATTATCTCAGGTGTCAGATCACCTCTCATGTTGATAAGTTTCAGTTTATCATATTATGCTATGACTTATTATCTCAGGTATCAGATCACTTCTCATGTTGATTAGTTTAATTTTATATTTTTTGCTCTGACTTATTATCTCAGCTGCCAGATCCCTCCTCAAGCTGAGAAGATTAAGAATTTCTGTGATCTGATTTATTGCAGACATCAGATCACCTATCATGTTGATAAGTTTCAGTTTATATTATGCTCTGACCTATTATCTCAGGTGTCAGATCATTTCTCATATTGATAAGTTTAATTTTATATTTTTTACTCTGACTTATTATCACAGGTGCAGATCACTTTTTATAGTGAGACGTTTCACTAAGAATTTATGTAATCTGATTTATTATCTCAAACATCAGATCACTTCTCATGTTATGTTTCAGTTTATATTTTTATGCTCTGGCTTATTATCTCAGATGCTAGATCAATTCTCATGTTGATAAGTTTAATTATATATTTTATGCTCTGACCTATTATCTCAGGTGCCAGATCACTGCTCATAGTAAGAGGATTCATTATGAATTTATATGATCTGATTTATGATCTCAGACATCAGATCACTTCTCATGTTATGTTTCAGTTTATATTGTTATGCTCTGGCTTGTTATCTCAGACATCAAATCACTTCTCATGTTGATAAGTTAGTTCCAATTTTTTTATGCTCTGACTTATTATCTCAGCTGCCAGATCACCTCTAATAGTGAGAGGATTATGAATTTATATGCTCTGAATTATCTCAGACATCAGATCACTTCTCATGCTGATAAGTTTCATTGTATATTATTTTAGCCTAACTTATTTTCTCAGGAGCCAGATCACCTCTTACAGTGAGAGGATTCATTATGAATTTCTATGCTCTGATTTATTATCACAGACATCAGATAATTTCTTATAGTGAGAGGATTCATTGTGAAATTCTATGCTCTGATTTATTATATTACAAATGAGATCACTTCGCATGATGATAGGGTTCATTGTACAGTTTTATGCCATGACTTTTCTCATAGCGAGAGGATTCATTATGATTTTTTTTGCTCTGATTCCTTAGATCACTTCTCATGGTGATAAGTTTCATTGTATGCTCTAACTAGGTTTCAATATATGTCTGTGCTGTAGCTTATTCTCAGACACACTCACACCACACATCAGCTCACTTTTACTAGTGAGGTTTAATTTTAATTTTTTATGCTCAGGCTTATCATCTCAGGCAAGAGATCATTTCTCAAAATTATATTTTGTATTAAATATTTCTGTGCTTTTACTCCAGATTCCAATTCAGTTGTTATGGGGATCAGTTACATTGTATTGTTATGTGCGCTGACTTATTATCTCAGGTGTCAGATCACTTTTGTATGGTGATAGATATTATATACTTCTATGCTCTGATCCAATATATCTCAGGTTCCAAATCCCTACTCTTAGCACTAAATTTCATTATATATTTCTGTACAATATATTTTTATTTCAAGCATCAGATCATCTCACCTGTTGATGGTTTTTATATATTTATTTGCTCTGACATATTATGTCAGGCATCAGATAACTTTTAATGGCAATACATTTCCTTACATATTTCTGTGCTCTGACTTATCTAAACTGTCAGATAATTTTTCACAGTTATAATTTTAATCATACATTTATTTGCTCTGCCTTATTATACCAAAATCAGATTACATTTTATGGTGATTGATTTTATTATATATTTTTATGCCCTGACCAAATCATTTTTCATGGTGATAAGTTTAGTTATACTTACTCTTTGCTCTAATTTAGTTTCTCAATTGCCAAATAACTTTTCAATGTGATACTTTTCATTTTATATTTTGGTGATCTGCCTTATTGTCTCAAGCATTAGATCATTTATTATCTTGATAGGTCTTATTATTTATTCTTGTTCTGATTTATTATACCAGGAATAAAATCACATGTTATGGTGATAGTTTTATTATATATGTGTGCTCTGGCTTATTATCTTAGGTCTAAGATTATTTCTCATGGTTATAAGTTTATTTCACTATTTTTTTTGCTCTCCCTTATTATCCCAGACATCAGATCAAGACTTTTGATGCTAGCTTTCATTTTATAATTCTATACTTTGACTTACTATATAATGCACAAGAATGCTTTCATATCATTATATATTTCTTTCACTTATTATCTCAAGTGCCAGTTCACTTCTCATGCTGTATAAGTTTTATAATATACTTCTGTGCTCTGACTTATTATCTCAGGTGTCAGTTCAGTTCTCAAGGTGATAAGTTTTATAATATACTTCTGTGCTCTGACTAATTATCTCAGGTCTAAGATCACTTATCATGGTTATGTTTATATAAATATTTCTTTAGCTCTGCCTTATTATCTCAGACATCGGATCATGTCTTCTGATGCTAGTTTTCATTATATAATTCCATACTTTGACTTTGTATCTAAGATGAAGAATGATTTTCAAATCATTATATATTTCTTTGACTTATTATATCAAGTGCCAGTTCACTTCTCAAGGGGATAAGTTTCATAATATACTTCTGTGCTCTGACCTATTATTTCAAGTGCCAGTTTACTTCTTAAGGTGATAAGTTTCATAAAATACTTCTGTGCTCTGACTTATTATCTCAAGTGCCAGTTTACTTCTAAAGATTATAAGTTTCATAATATTCTTCTGTGCTCTGACTTATTATCTCACTTGTTCTGATGTATTTTCAGGTTCATATTTTTTTTTTTTTTATTTTTTCACTTTGACCTGATGTCTTTGTTACAGTGAAACAAAGTTCTTGGCGGTATTTGTGGGTGTCTGTCTATTGTCAGATCTGGGATTGTTGGGGAGGGGGTTGGGGTATGTCACTTTTTAGGTTTGTATCATACATAAGCAGCCTGATTAAAAAGCTTCTTTCTGTGCAGTCGTTTGCACAGATGCTTACAGGCAGAATAGGAAGCCTTTGATGCAGCACTTCAGAGAGCGGGCTTCCTGAGCTTGGCATGTACATGTATTAACTGTACTGTCGTATCTCTGCCCCAATTTTTCTGGGACTTCATGTTTGCTAGATAACGACTCTCAAACAGTAATGTTTAATATAAAAAAAATACTATGAAAAAAAAGACAATCTGCTCCCTGCTCAGACTCATTCTTCTAATTGATAATCCATTTTTGGAAATATTTATGCCCCCCTATTGCTGTGAACCCTACATTGCACTGGGTGGCACAATGAGTTCCAGCTTTGCAGTATATAGAGGCAATCTGGCCGGCATATTTATCACATGGGGCACTATGGGCATTGGCAGAGCAATAGGCATTATAACTAGTCCCCATATTTGTTGGCATCCAAAAGCTCCTCTTGAGCATCAGAGCAGAGCAGTCATCTAAATAAGTCAGGACAACGAGGGGTACACTTGGTACCACTGGCGGACACCGACAGAAAGGGCCCCTGTGCAAGAACAATATATGGGTCCTCTACAGCCCAAGAGCTCAAAAAAATGCAACATTGCACCTACTTTGGCGTTAGAAGTGGCCCCCTTACCTCTTGGGTCCCTGTGCGGCCTCACAGGTTGCACCAATGATATGTCCGCCCCTGCTTGGTACAGATTTAGCACCAGGGCAAGGAAGGTTACGTTATGCCTTTAATTCTAGCATCAGCATTGTGTAAAGCTAAAGGGGGTCAGCACGTTTATCAGCCTTCCATGGACTAGCTGGGGGGTCTGACCCCTGGAGATGGAGATCTGATGGCACATTAGTATGGAGCAGTGTTGTCTGACTCTCTAAAGCAGTCCCATAGTCAATGAATGGAGTAGTGGCACTCATACACGGCCATCATTACAAGTTAACCGGGCATTTCAGTGTTACTGACCTGTCCCGACTCCAGTGCCGGGTATTGAATCTTGGTAGATGTGGTAGATTCCTGCGCTGCTCAATGGAAGTTCAGACCATGCAGTAATGATAACAGCAGTGGTTTACTGATTTTCGCATTTTGAGATCTACAACTTGTTTCTCAGTAAATGCGTAAATCAATAAACCACTGTTTTTATCACTACGGCATGGTCAGAACTTCCATCAAACAGCGCACAAATCTATTACAGCCTTTCCTTAATGACTTCACTCGGGCACTTTTCAGTCTCTGTTGTTCCAGCTGCCATCCAGGCTCTTCAGCGTCTGTTCTTCCAGGTCATTGTCCTCACTGCATCGACATCATCATTCCGTGGTAACCCCGGTGTCTCTAGCACTATATTTTTCGGTGTTCCGGTGCTTGCCTGTGCCAATGCCCCTGCGTTATCCTCTCCCCACGCCTCTCAGGGACACCTATACCAATACCTTCTCGGCCACCCACGTGCTGCGTAATCCTCTGCACTCCCGCATGGCCATCCTCGTACTGCGTGGTCCTCTGATCTCCTGATGTGTAGTGCGGACTCAAGTTCTCCTCTGCAGCTGGCCACTTATGTTTCGGTTCCTGGGTCCTATGAGGTGCTTAGGCTCCAAGGCTTCTGTTTGCCACGTGGACTCCCTGGTCACTAGCACAGGGTGCCTGCGCGCATGTGCCTCACCCCTTTAAGGGTCAACACGTGGACTTTGAAAAGGTGGCTGGGAGCAGGGTTGGGGCCTGAGCAACTCGTTAGGTTCCTAGCTTAGTCCTGATGTGTTGGTCCAGTCTGTTGCACCTGTCTGCCTGTATCCAGCTACAGTTCCACATGTAACTAGTTCTGTACCTCCTGTGTTCCTGAACCTGTCCAGCCTGTATCTCTGGACCAGTCCAGCCTGTGTTCCTGTACTTGACCTGTTCCATGTTCCTGGACCCATCTATACTGTTGCGCCACTGAAACCAACAGGGTGCTACAAGGTTCTGCATCCCCACAAGGATGCAGGGCTACCCCCTTAGGGACCCAGAACCCCAGTGCCGGTACCACAAAAAACCCAGGTAATCCCAGTTTTCCCCAATAATCCCCCATACAATGGTACCAGCTAGGGTGAGACCAATGGATGGCGGCCTAGAGGTGGAGCCAATCCAATCCACTAGTTGATCAGGTGGTAGGGGCAGACTGTGGACAGAGAGAACACAGGAAGTCAGTAGTAAGAGCAGCAGTGACTGTGGAGAGTAGTGAGTTGAGTAGTGACTGTAGAGGTGTGAAGGTGAAAGCAAAGTGACATCCTGACTCGGGTTAACGGTGACCTGGTACTGAGGAGAAGTGGTTGCCGGTGCAGTACGGTGGAGTACTCGTGGAACTACGCACCAACGGGGTACTGGACCCTAGGACAGAGAAGAGCTTCAAGCCAACCTGTTAACACCTGCACAGAAAAGGGGACATTCAAGGACCTTGCTAACCCTAAAGAATCCGAAGACTCAGTAGCAAAGGGAGAACCGGGGACTGGACCAGAGACTCCAACCTCACAGGGTTCACGCTATCGTCAGGCGGATAGAAGTGGACAAACCATAGAACGGGGACCCCCAGTTGTTCTATACCACGGCGACCCACTTACCAGAGACAGGTGCAGGGGATGAAGGTACCAGAGAACCAGACTGGCACTGGGATGAAGGGGACCTAGAGGCAAAACCAGCCGGCCTTGGGTAACCAGTTAACATCTTCAGCAGAGAGTAAACCAGTTGCACTGAACATCTGTGTGGACTACTTTCTTCTGACGCCCACTGCACCATACACTCTCTGGGGCAAAACCCTACTTGCGGAGGGACTACTATACTAGCTGCCAATACCATCAGCCCCAGTAGAGACATTCTGCAGCGGCGGCTCCCCACACTTAGCCGCAACACCCCAAGTGGCGTCACAAGTGAACATTATCCTAATCTCCCCTGTAAATATCCCCATTACAAAAAGGGCCCAGGGCATGGAACCGGGTAATGGCCACCACCATGACATTCCCAATAGAGACTCTGCCCAGAACCGAGTACCCCATATCCCTCGGTGCTACAATACCTGCGTTTATTCTCGTGTCCAGGTGCCTGTGTTCCAGTACCAGTCTTGCCTGAGTCCGGTTTCCTTCCTGAGCCTAGTATCCTTACTGAATCTGCCCTGCCTGAGTCCATGTGCCATCCTGTCTGTGGCACTATTCCTATTCTACTGTCACCCAGCTCTGTTCAGCTACCACAGCTCCGGACACTGCCCTGGCAGTGGCACCTGGCGTCTTCTGGCAACCAACCCAACATCACCATCAGAGGCTCTGGCGAGTACCCGGTAGGTGTTTAGTTGAGCCCCTCCCATGCAAGGGTAAGCCCAACCCCCACTCTAGTCCAGTGACTCCAGGCTCACTTACATGGTTGCACACAACGAACTGGCAAGGAGCGTAATATTCACACTGCATGCCATACGCTTATCCCGATCAAGGGCTATGAAGACCCTCCTCTCCACGAATTGCCAAAAAATGGGTTTTCCTGTTCAGTACTCTCATTTATGAGCCACTAAAAAGAGTTTGGACAAAGTAAGTCTTTCACCCTGGGAGATCCAACATGTCCATGTTTTACATTTTCAGCCCAGTCTAAAATCTGCAGTGCTTCATTTCGCCTGCGGAGGCGCTGCAGAAAAATGATCACTTGGACATTTTCTAAAGAGGATCTGCTTGATTTAGAAACCCGTGAATGTGAGACACCTATCTGGATAGATTTTTCATTAGGAGCCGCATATTTTCAACTATTGTGCATTTCCCCTTTAAATGCTCAGTACTGGATGCTTGTCTAGACCAATTCACTCCTCAATTTGTGTTTCGTTCTTTTGTTTTACGGCACATCATATTTTATCCTTCCGCCTTACGATGTCCTGTTATTCACTGTTCCATAATAAAGAATTATTGCCCCCATTCAAATAAATGTCACCGAGGCTGACGTATCACCTCTATAGGGAGCTGCAGATGTAGCAGTGCTGAACTTAATATATAACACACCCAGCTCGGCTACATGTGCGTAGCATTTGTTACTATTTTGCCGTTTAAAGGATAAAATGGCAGAAAGAAATAACACACGATTGACTCCATGTTCTCTACCGCCACTACGTGCACCTAATAAGAGTAATCTTCGAACGTCGCGAACATTTATTAGGTGAACGTCTTGGAGAAGTGTTGAGATCCTCTGCGTTTCAGCATATAGTTTTAAAATCACTATTTATGGAAAATTATTCAAAATTTCACCCTTTAATCCATCTCTAAAACAATTTTCCCTGCTCTTAAAATGTTCTAAAGTAGCACTTACCGCTATCTCGTGTGACACCGGGAGCGTGATTTATAATTGGGTAAATGCTCCATTACTTAATAGTCATATTACCATTCCATTTTCTCACGTCAAAAACGTATAATCCCCTTTTTTACCAGTCTGTATGATATATCTACCATATATACCGTGTGTGTGCCGAAGCCAAAACTTACACTGCTCCTTATGGGACAGGGCAAGAAATACCAGATCAGAACGGAGGAGTCTTATTTTAATGAACTGATTTCTAAATATATGTTATATTTATATACTTTTCAGATCTATCAGTTATACGATGCCTTGAAAAAGTATTCATACCCTGTGAACCTTTCCACATTTTTTTCATTTTTTTTTCATCCACAAACAGATTTTATTGGATTTTTTGTGATATACAAACACTAAGTAGCAAGTATTTTGTGTAGTGTAAAGGAAATGATACAAGGTGTTCTAAATATTTTAAAAATATAGATCTGAAAATTGTGACCTATTCAGCCCCCTGTTGTGTCGTCTGTCTGAGGCCACTGGCCCAAAATGGCTATCTCGGACAGACTATGCACAAGAGTCACTCAGCGTGGCAAAATCCCGAGAAACTTGGACACCCAGGGATCTGGATTTACAACAGGGTCCAGGACATTGCTGCCTAAGAATAGGCTGCCATCCAGAGTTACGAACAGGAATGATGACCAAGGAGTGTCAAAGCTGGGGAGGTGTGGGGGGGGGGGTCAAGAAAAGGATGAAAACAAGATCCATTAAAGAAGTCAGGGAGCCGGGTGAAAATCGGGATGACAGCGAGGTACAAAATCGACAGGCAGGAGAAGAGTTCAAAAAACAGCACAAGGTCAAACAGGGAAACACCTATACAAAGAAGGAGAACTATCAGACCTACCCATGGTAACCCAAGCTATATCTGGCAGTTTCTATCAGAAAACTGGAAGCTTAAGTAGGGTGTGGTGCCTTTGAAACAAAAAATGGTATCTGTTGGAGAATTTGGGGAGCTGGGTCAAAACTAAGGTGGCGGCAAGCTACCAAATTGACAGGGAGGAGAAGCGTTCAAAAAAACAGCCCGAGGTCAAACAGGAAAGCACCAATACCAATACAGAGCAGGAGAACTACCAGACCAAACTAGGGAAGCATAAGCTATATCTGGCAGATTGGCGTTCAAAAAACAGCACACGGTCAAACAGGAAAACACCAATACAAAGAAGGAGAACTATCAGACCTACGCATGGTAACCCAAGCTATATCTGGCAGTTTCTATCAGAAAACTGGAAGCTTAAGTAGGGTGTGGTGCCTTAAAAAAAACAGCCCAAGGTCAAACAGGAAAGTACCATTACAGAGTAGGAGAACTACCAGACCTAACCAGGGAAGCACAAGCTATATCTGTCAGTTTCCATCAGATAACTGGAAGCTTAAGTACGTTGGGGTGCCTTCTAATATGCTGAAACCAAAAATAGGATCCATTAAAGAAACCGAGGAGCTGGGTTAAAACTGAGATGACAGCAAAGTACCAAATCGAGAGGCAGGAGAAGGGTCCAAAAACCATCCCGAGATCAAACAGGAAAGCACCAATACAAAGCAGGAGAACTACCAGACCAAACCAGGGAAACACAAGCTATACCTGTCAGTTTTCAGCAGAAAACTAGGAGCTTAAGTAGGTTGTGGTGCCTTCTAATAGGCTGAAACAAAAAATAGGAACTGTTAGAGAAGTCGAGAAGCCGGGTGAAAGCCGAGATGACAGCCAGGTACAAAATTGACAGGCAGGATATGTGTTAAAAAAACAGACTGAAGTCAAACAGGAAAACAGCAATACAGAGCAGGAGAACTACCAGACCTAACCAGAGAAGCACAAGCTATACCTGGCAGTTTCCAGCAGAAAACTGGAAGCTTAAGTCGGATGTGGTGCCTTCTAACAGCCTGAAACCAGGAACTGATGACTTCAGCTGGACAGCACACATACCCACTCTGTCAGACTAGAAAGTACTGCAGGTCCCAGCCACCTTAACCTTTGTGGATAGGCAGAGCCAATGCTGTCTAGAATTTCAGGCATGACTTCTCTATCATCAGCACCACCTATAGAGTGAATATGGCGGTGCCCGATGATAGAAGCAGACGTTGCAAGATCAGGCTCTGGTGGAGATGTGACACCTTTAGACCTTTTAGTCTGATACCCCTAAATATACTCCTTTTAGTCTGATACCCCTAAATATACTCCTGAGTGACCAACTGCATCCAGAAGTCACCTAATTAAATTGAAACCATCGGTGTGTAATTTCTTCCCAGAATAACTACAGCTGTTTTTTGAAGACCTTGGAGGTTTCTTTGAAAACATTATGGATCAAATAGCAGCATGAAAACCAAGGAACACAGTAGACAGGTCAGGGATAAAGTTGTGGTCAAAGAGTAAAACAGGGTTAGGTTATAAACAATAGCCCAAGCTCTGCACATCTCACGACATTTTAATCCATCATCCAAAAATGGAAGGCGTATATAGTACAAATGAAAACCTTCCAAGACATGGCTGTCTACTCAAACTGTCATCTTATTCAAGGAGAGCATGAATTAGAAAAACAGCCAATAGACCCATGGTCACTAGAGGACCCACAGAGATCACAGCTCAGGGGGAAAATCTGTCCACAGGACAACTATTAGATGTACAGTATATTACATGAATTGGGCCTTTATGGAAGAGTGGCAGGAAGAAAGACATTTTTGAAAATAAACCATAAGAAGTTCCATTTGCAGTTTCCAAAAAGCCATGTAGTGTACACGGCGGACATGTGGAAGAAGGGGTTAGATGAGACCAAAGGAGAATTTTTTAGGGTTAAATGCAACACTCTATGTGTGGCAGAAAACAAACACTGCACATCACCCTGAAAACAACATCCCCACTCTCACACAGGGTGGTGGCAGCATCCTACTGTGGGAGGCCTTTTTACAGCAGGGGCAGGGAAGCTGGTCAGAGTTAATGGGAAGATGGATGGAGCTAAACATGAAAAAGATGTGAAAATTGCTATTGACAGACGTCTCCATCCAATCTCACTAAGGTAATACTAGATAAGAGTGCACATCCAAGATAACAATGTAGTCCCAGGTATTGAAAGGTAGTACTCCAAGATAATTAGTTAGTACTCTGAGATAATAAAAAAAGTACTGTTTATAATGAGTTAGTATTTTGAGCTAATACACTAGTACTCCAAGATACTAAATTGGTACTCTAAGATAATAAGGCAGTGCCTGAGATAATAGGGTATTACTTTGAGATAATAAGCTAGTACTCCAAGATAATAAAGTAGTACTCTAAGACAATACATTAGTGCCTGAGATAATAAAGTAGTTCTCTAAGATAATAAGGTAGTGACTGAGATAATAGGGTAGTGCTCTAAGATAATAAGGTAGTGCCTGAGATAATAAAGTAGTGCTCTAAGATAATAAGGTAGTGCCTGAGATAATAAAATAGTGCTCTGAGATAATAAGTTAGTGCATGAGCTAATAAAATAATGCTCTAAGATAATAAGGCAGTGCCTGAGATAAAATAATGCTCTAAGATAAGTCAGTGCCTGAGTTAATAAAATAGTGCTCTAAGATAATAAGGTAGTGCCTGAGATAAAATAATGCTCTAAGATAAGTCAGTGCCCCAGTTAATAAAATTGTGCTCTAAGATAATAAGGTAGTGCATGAGATAATAAAATAGTGCTCTAAGGTAATAAGGCAGTGCATGAGATAATAAAATAGTGCTCTGAGATAATAAGGTAGTGCATGAGCTAATAAAATAGTGCTCTAAGATAATAAGGCAGTGCCTGAGATAAAATAATGCTCTAAGATAAGTCAGTGCCTGAGTTAATAAAGTAGTGCTCTAAGATAATAAGGTAGTGCCTGAGATAATAAAATAGTGCTCTAAGATAATAAGGCAGTGCCTGAGATAATAAAATAGTGCTCTAAGATAATAAGGCAGTGCCTGAGATAATAAAATAGTGCTCTAAGATAATAAGGTAGTGCATGAGATAATAAGGTAGTGCCTGAGGTACAAAGGAACCTTATGGAATGTTAAAGTAATCCTACAAGATTATAAAGAAGTGTTTAAGATATCAAGAGAAAACAATCCTTCTCTTAACGAAAAACAGTACGAATGAGAAAGCAATGTGTCAGATGGAAGTAGAGGATGGACAGGGCTGGTCACAGGTTCTTTCTTCAACAATATGTTTGAGAAAATGAGATCTGTGCAATCTGTGAGGACGTTAGCTGTGACAAATGTGTGCCATGAGTGCAGAAAACGTGGAAGTGCCACAGAAATGTCCCCAACATATTGGTTAAAATAAACTAAAATTGGACTCTCCCTTTAAGCTGGCCATACACTAGAGATATTGGACTGTATTATAACAACCTGTAGACAAGGGGCAACACTGTTTTTGGAAGGAAGAAGCCAGTTTTTTCTAATCCTGGACACAACACCCCTTTTAAAATTTAAAGGGGTATTCCAACATGGATTTTTCAGGAACTCCAACAAAAGAGAATGGAAAGAGTTGGACACATGCACACCTGACTTTTTATTTTATTTGCATGTATGTAGATGTCAGTGGGTACCTCTCTAATTTCAGACAACCTCTAATCCCCAGCTGCTTTTTGCTTAGGCCGGGTACACATATCCGGCTTTTCGCCGGTTTGACGGATGCGGCGCACGCCAGTACAGTGTATACAGTACACTGGCAGCGCAACAAGTGACGGTCACATGCTGTCATGTGACCGGAGCATGTGATCCGGAAGTTGCGGCGCTGCCACTGTACTGTATCATACTGTACTGGCATGTGCCGCATCCATCAAATCGGCAAAAAGCCGGAAATGTGTACCCGGCCTTAAACCCCCCCAGAATGTGCAGTACTCACCCTCCCCAGATCCAGCGCCGAGTCTCTGCCACTGCTCCTGGTATCAATTATTGTCTGCAGAGCTGACATCAGTGAGCTCAGCAGCTCTAATTTCACTGTTTGGCTGCAGCGTGATGTTAGTGCTGCAGCCAATCAGTGAGCTCATCAGCTCTGAGCGGCTCATGAGTAGCGATGAGCCGAGCCGTGGACGTTCGGTTCAGCAGATTCAGCTGGACTTTAAATTTCGGTTTCGGACCCAGACTTGACCTGATCGCCAATGGAAGTCACTAATTGGGCTCATATACAGTCAGTCATAAACAGATCACTTCCAATGGCGGATGGGCGAGGTTTGTCCATTTTTTGGGGGGGTTCACCCTACATCCGATCCCACTGTTAATACCCCAAGCCGATAAAACACTGCAAGTGTCACGCACTGGGCTGAGCAACAAGTGTACCCGAGCACAAGGATGCTCCGGCGAGTGGTTTGCATACGTAAAGCACCCGATCTCAGAACTCAAAATCTCTTTTTTTTTTGTAAAGTCTTTGTTTGGTGCAAACACTGAACTTCCAGTTCTCTCATCTCTAGTGGTGACTACTCTTCTGGGTTGTGTATGGGAGGGCAAGGCAGAGGAGTTCACCTAAGGTCACAGCTGGGGTACTGTGGGATCTCTTGATACCTGATGTCACAGAAGGTGAAGAGTGAAAAGTGGGTGCCTACATTGGGAAATTGACACCACATGTCTATAATAAGGTCAATGGAAGAACATTCATTTTTACAAAGTTCTCGACATCCCACTTTTTGGATAAGAAAAGTTACAAATTTAAAATAAAAACATCGAAACTCAGGTTCACTTGTCTCTACTCGTGAGCACACTGATTGGCTGCAGTGCTGTCAAAGTGATGTTAGCTCTGCAGACAATTTTTTTGTTATTATAGGTCACGTTCAGTTTTGAACCTGTTTGGACTGCATTTTGGAACTTCTGTCAGTCTTTTTGTCTCGATTATGTAGTCATGCCCTCCCGCATTAGCCACAGGGGATTTTATTCTTTACTAGCATGTTCCCACATGCCAATACACATGGAGGTTTGTAACCCAGAGAAAGGCTTCAGTTCAGTGTAGTTTCCCAGTAAACGAGGTATGCCTTGATGTGGCTACTGGGCAAATATGGAAATGGCCATTTTTGTATGCTAAATATTTCAATTTTCCTAGATTTTCTTAACCAGTAATACACATATATATCCTTGCATTCATTGTTTGCATTCGTTAACATTTCAGAGTGCAACTGTCTTTTTTTGTTATTATATGTCATGTTCAGTTTTGCACCTGTTCAGACTGCATGTTGGGGGTGCCGTCAGTTTTTTTGTCTAGATTATGGAGTCATGCCCACTGACTGTACACCCGTTCCCCATTAGTCACAGGTGATTTTATTCTTTACTAGTAGGTAGCCACATGCCCATACACATGGAGGTTTGTAACCAGGAGAGAGACTTCAGTTTAGTGTAGGTTCCTGGTAAATGAGCTATGCATTGATGCGGCTACTGGGCAGACCTGGAAATGGCCATTTTTGCATACTAAATATGGTAATTTTTCCTAGATTTCCTTAAGCAGTAATGCATATCTATATTTTAGCATTCATTGTTTGCATGCTTTAGCATTTCAGAGTGCAACTGTATTTTTTATTACTCGTATATGTCATGTTCAGTTTTGCACCTGCTCAGACTGCATTTTGAGAGTGCCATCAGTCTTATGTCTAGATTATGGAGTCATGCCCTTTGACTGTACACCCCTACCCCATTAGCCACAGGTGATTTTATCCCACATGGCCATACACATGGAGGTTTGTAACCCAGAGAGCATGTCATGTCCAGTTTTGCAGCTGTTTCGGGAGTGCCGTCAGTTTTTGTGTCGTATATAGTAGACATTTAGGGTTTATTCATAGGCCGGGCAAAAATATCTAAGGTAGGGTGTGATATTCAACCGGCAATGTTGTAAATGGCCGGTATGTGTCGCAGAGGTGGACATCCTGTACGATCTGAACCTGGAATGTTTCTCTGGGACTTGTAGTTCCATGAGGATTTTAGTATACATTCAGGGCTGGGTACATGGGATGGTCATAAGTGATAGGCGGGACTGACCATCCACATACCTCCCATATATAAGTGTGTCTAATGTGTTTTAATGAGGCTGTTGTTTGTCACATGATCGCTATGTGCTGCTGGGAGCCATCTTGGTTGGAGCACAGGTGCAGGAGCTCCTGTGCATGCAGAGCTAGCAAGGGCTCTAAACTTTCAGGGAGCTCCAGAATCCACTGAGGCAGGCATTAATCCCTTCAGCCCCGGGGCACTTTCCGTTTTTGTTTTTTGCTCCCCTTCTTCCGAGAGCCGTAACTTTTTTATTTTTCCATCAATCCTGCTATATGAGGGCTTGTTTTTTGCGGGACAAGTTGTACTTTTAAATGAAACCATAAGTTTTACCATATGGTGTACTGGAAAACAGCAAAAAAATTCCAAATGCGGAAAAATTGCAAAAAAAGTGTGATGGCACAATAGTTTCTGATATGTGTGCCGACCGCCGCCGCCTGCCCGCGGCAGGGGGCGGGGCTTAACGGGACACGCTCCATGACGGATATATTCGTCCATGGTCGTGAAGGGGTTAAACGGAGCGTGTCCAAGGGCCGGGAGTGAGCCCAGTGTGAGAGTCTCCCTGGACTGGATGGAGCCAAAATGACACCCTGCAAACCTACTGGCAGATAACACCCTAGAAAAATGGGTCTATACTGGCTGAGGGTAGTGCATGAACTGTGCGGATAATTCTGTAGGTGAATGAGACAGTGGGATGCTATTTTGCCTATTGAAAACACAGACTATGTACCTTTTATCTTATACAAATCCGAAGTATGGCTTATGTTTGATTTACAAAGACCGGTTTATCCGGAAGTGAATAAACCAACTGGATTGTTTAAATGACACATCGTTCCTGCGTGCCTTAGTTCCGCTGCCAGATGAGTGTCCCCCAATGCACTCAGTAAGCGCAGCATCAAATTGATACCCCTTTAAATACAATAATCATTAACTTACAATACTCTACATATTATTTACAAATAAAAAGTCACTATAAATAAATTTGATCGAAACGATTTTTATTCAATGTCAATTACCACCTTGATCAATGGTGACGCTGTAGTATAGGACCAGGGATGGCAGAGGAGACAGCTCATCCTTTCTATTACTGTCTGCCCCCCCTTTTTCTTTTTTTTTCTTATTCAGAGAAAATGAATGAATTTCTGCCTTGTCGGCTGGCGCCATTTATAATAAACGCTTTCCGTTTCTCAGCTTAGGTAGACGGAGTTTATGTTTGTTATAATGAAGGAAGAGCGGCGTGCAACACTTATGAATTTATGAGTGATTTACATCTGCCTCTAAAGTTCATAAATGAAATGGTGGAGGAGCAGATGCTTCATTCCTTGACTGTGTCGTGTCTGCACATACTGATGGTGAGGAGGAAGCTAGAATGTCCAATAAATCAGGAAAATCTATTCTCGCACTTGTGATTTCCAGCTTGCGTCTCCGAGCAAGTCTTATTGTAAATGGCTTTCTTGAGAAGGCCTTAATGCCTTTGTAACGTTGTGGCTGTGGTCTCTTGACTTGGAATGAGCAGACTCCCGTAATAAATGCTCGGAGAACAAGTCGGAGAGGAGCAGATGGGCGCCTTGGATCTGACCAGCTTATCTAGAAATTATTAGGGCACAGTCTTAGGTTCCAGATAGAGGGCACAGCTTGTTGCTATTCCACATTAATTAATGCAAACAAAGGAAGCGCAATCCTTGAGGTGTCTTGTTTCCATGGCAGTAAAGTTATGCGAGATTAGAGTTGTAATAATTTCACTAGTAATTTCTGACAGTTCTCCGCGGTGGAGCATCTGGCTTTTAGGTCATGGTGCTAGAGAAAGGACAGAGAAATGTTACTAATGTAATTAATGCTGGTCTTCTCCGACAAGAGTCCTGACGATGTCTTCCCAGGTAGCTGAGGAGTAATTAAAGGACCAGCAGCGCTGTATCTGCCTCCTAGCACGCCCTTATCATAGCAAACCGTCCGTGCAATCCGCTTCATCGCGTAGCGCAGGATAGGGTAAAGCAGCTCCACCAGTAACTGTATCACATGGAGCATCACCCTAACATTACACCTACTTATTATAAGACACTAGCTTATTATCTTACAGTACTACCTGATCATCTCAGAGTACTACCTAAGGCTATGTTCACACAGGACTGTTTTGTTAGGTTTTTGCTGCGTTTTTTAGCTGCAGATTTGCCTTGGTTTTATGTAAATCAATTCTAATAAAAAGCTGCTTTTTACAGTCCCAGCAAAGTCTATGAAATTTCTGAAATCTCATGCACACACACAAATGTAGCACCCAGGGATATGGGGTACTCGGTTCCAGGCAGTGTCTCTACGGGGAATGTCACGGTGGTGGCCGTTCTCGGTTCCGTGACCTGGGCGCTTTTTGTGATGGGGGATATTTACAGGGGATTTGTGAATAAAGTTATTCGTGACGCCACTTGCGCTGATGCGGCTAAGTGTAGGGAGCCGCCACTGCAGGTTTTGCTGGGGTTGATGGAATGTGCAGCTCTGATGACTTGGGCCCTCCGCACGTAGGGTACTACCCCAGCAGGTGTATGGTGCAGTAGATGTCGGAAGAAGGAGTCCAGACAAGTATTCAGTGCAACTGGTTTACTCACTTTAGTTGTTAACTGGTTGCCCGAGGCCGGCTGGTTTCGCCTCCAGGTCCCCTTCGTCCCATTGCCAGTCTGGTTCTCTGGTACCTTCTTCCCCTGCACCTGTCTCTGGTAAGTGGGTCACCGTGGTATGGAACTACTGGGGGTCCCCAGTTTGTGGTTTGTCCACTTCTGTCCGCCTGACAGTAGCGTGAACCCTGTGGGGTTAGAGTCTCTGGTCCTGTCCCCGGTTCTCTCTTTGCTACTGAGTCTTCAGATTCTTTAGGGTCAGCAAGGTCCTTGATGGTCCCCTTTTCTGTGCAGGTGTTAACAGGGCGGCTTGAAGCTCTTTCCTGTCCTAGGGTCCTGTACCCCATCGATGCATAGTTCTGGGAGTACTCCACCGTACTCCACTGGCAACCATCTCTCCTGGGTACCAGGTCACCGTTAAACCGAGTCAGGAAGTCACTTCACTTTCACCTTTACACTTCCACAGTCAACTCTGAACTTAGTTATACTGACTTCTGACTTCCTATGTTCTCTCTGTCCACAGTCTGCCCCTTCCACCTGGTCAACTAGTGGACTGAAGTGGCTCCACCTAGCTGGGTACCATTGTATGGGGGATTGTTGGGGAAAACTGGGATTACCTGGGTTTTTGGTGGTACCGGCACTGGGGTTCTGGGTACCTAAGGGGGTAGGCCCTGCATCCTGGTGGGCATGCAGAACCTTGTAGCATCCTGATGGGTTCAGGGGCGCTACTTTGCCGCCCCTGTGCCAGCAGCCGATGCTGCTCGGATCCAGATCTGCGGTGCGGCTCGAGGGGTTCTCCGGACCCGGGGGGTCGCGCGGACACTCCGAATGAAAGGGGGACGTATTTATACGGGATTGGTTGTAGAATGTCTGTGACGCCACCCACGGTGTGTAGTGAGATGTAGCAACACCGCTGCCGTTGAGGGGTACCCGGGGGCGTTGGGATAGCAGCTAGATGTTAACCCCTCCGTGGGTTGGTGACCCCGGGGCCCAGTGTCTCTATGCTGAGCATGGCGATTGCAGGGGCCGGCGCACCCGGCCAGGCCGGGGATGTTACTCACGGTCGAATAATACACACAAGTCCTGTGGTAAACCAAGGTGATGGTGGCCGGCTAAACTTGAACTCGACCAAAATTCAACTGCTGTGTTTTGCCGCCCCGGGTTCTCTAGACCCCTAGGTGGGCTTTCCCAACCGCCTGGTCCCGCCCACTGGTGTGTCTGTCCTACCCTAAGGGGGGGTGACTAGGGTTTCAGGTTGGCTGCTTTAACCCTGTGTGGGAAGTGTGTAGTGTGGGGGCTTAGTCTGTGTGACACCTGGTTTTCCAGGGCTTTACACTACACAAACACATCAGGTTTTTTTCCTGACTGTTTTCTCAAATACCTGCGTTCTTGGTCAGATTTTTAAAGAATGAGCATGTCAATTCTTTGCTGCAGATTTGCTGCGTTTTTTCATTGATATAATCCATTTTGTAGAAAAAAGCTGCAAATCCGGACCAAATCTGCAGCAAAAACACCACTAAAAAACGCATGAAAAACGCACCAAAAAAGCAGAAGTCTCAAAGGAGATTTCCTGCCACAAGATCAGGTTTTGGTCAGGAAAACAAATTACCAAAAAAGCCCTGTGTGAACATAGCCTTATTATCTCAGAATACTACCTTATCATCTCAGAGTACTCCCTTTTCTTATAGTACTACCTTCTCTTATAGTCCTACCCTATCATCTCAGGGTACTACTGTTAGGGTACGCTCACACGAGCGTATAACTCGCATGAGTATCGGACCGCATCACTCGGTGCGGCCGCACACTCTCCGGACAGGAGCATGTCAGCCGCATAGAAATACATGCAGCTGAGCCGCTCCTGTCAGCAGAGAAGCTAGGTGCGCCGGGTGATGCGGTCCGATACTCATGCGAGTTATACGCTCGTGTGAGCGTACCCTTACAGGGGGACTGGTCAATTAGGATAAAGGTAGTGAATATCCCAATCGCTAATCGGAGTCCACCGTGCTCCAAGATGGTAAAGGAGCTGCTGGCAACCCGTAGGTCAGGTGGATAATACAGAGCTGGGTGGCTCTTAAATAATAGGGACCTGATCCAAGTTGGACGTCACTTGGACCAGTACTATTGTGAACCCTGTTAACGGCACAGGGTCAACACACCCAAAACAGGAACTCCCCTGTTAGCACCACAGGGGTCCTGGGGTATAGTGTCTGTGTGCATAAGGGGCATACCGGGGACAGTAGGCGCAGCAGTCGCAGCCCAGTTAACTCCACTGGGCTGCTACAACAGGACTGGAACGATAGGAGGAAAGCGCGGCGCCTGACCCTAATGTGCTGAGTCACAAATCTTGGTGTGACAGGCAACGGACGCCTAAGCCTACCTACCACTTCTAGAACAAGTGGTTGAGGCCTCAATGTGGCTCTATCATGTGTGAGTGTGTAAGGAGAATGAAGACTGCACACCATGGTGTGGTCTCCAAGCCCTTTTAACACCTAGGGTCTGCCCCAAACCCAGTATGAGCCATAATGGCGCCTCCAAGGGCCAATAGCAGAATTCCACATAATCAGTGACATCACCAGCAGCCTATACGGAACCGCCACATCACTGATGACAGAAAGGCAGCACCGCCCCAAACACCCTTCCAGTCATCGTCTGATGACCAATGGTTGGGTGCCAAGTCATAGGGGCAGGTCTTCGCAAGCCAGTCTGGATTGGCCAAGTCATGAGGACACCTGACGCTATCCAGCCTATCAAGGCCTGCCACCTCACGGATATGTCCAGTGAGGTCCTTACCAGACTTAGCCTCTGATGCACTAAGTGCCTGAGCATGCTTAGTAGCCCGAAAAACACAGACTGTCTCAGAAATGAGACAATCAGACAGAGCATGCTCAGTAGATACAACACAGGACTTGGACACAGAACAGAGTCCAAGTACCTGAGCAAAGAGTGTGAGCATTAGTGTCAAGTGGACCTGGATCGGCAAAATCCGGATCCGCACGGTTTGAGCGGCAGATCTGAGTCCGACCCGGACGCGGGATTCCGGGTGCACGATCCGGATCTGTTTTTTTTTCTTCCCTCTCCCTCTCCGCACTTAGGCATGGAAGAAGAAGCAGACAGCTTGACGACCCGATGCACAGCCAAAAATGGTGGGCGGCACATGGGTGTAGCAGCTACGGCGGAGCCGATTTGTAACAACTACCTTATTAGAGTACTATCTTATTATCTTACCGTAATATTTTATCATCTCAGAATAATACCTTAATATTTTAGACTGCTACCTTATGGTCATGACACACACAACGACAGCGACGACGACGTCGCTGCTAAGTCACCATTTTCTGTGATGTAGCAGCGGCGTCGTTGCTGTCGTTGTGTGTGACATCCAGCAACAACCTGGCCCCTGCTGTGAGGTCGCCGGTTGTTGCTGAATGTCCTGGACCATTTTTGGTCGTTGCTCTCCCGCTGTGAAGCACACATCGCTGTGTGTGACAGCGACAGAGCAATGAACTGAATGTGCAGGGAGCAGAGAGCCGGCTTCTGCGGACGCTGGTAACCAAGATAAATATTGGGTAACCAAGCAAAGGCTGCTTGGTTACCCGATATTTACCTTCGTTACTAGCGTCCGCCACTCTCAGGCTGCCAGTGCCGGCTCCCTGCTCCCTGCACACGTAGCCAGAGTACACATCAGGTAAATAAGCAAAGCGGTTTGCTTATTAACCCGATGTGTACTCTGGCTATGAGTGCAGGGAGCCAGCACTAAGCGGTGTGCGCTGGTAACCAAGGTAAATATCGGGTAACCAGCGAAGCATTTTGCTTGGTTACCCGATATTTACCTTAGTTACCAAGCGCAGCATCGCTTCCATGCTGCTGGCTGGGGGTTGGTCACTGGTCGCTGGTAATATCTGCCTGTTTGACAGCTCACCAGCGACCATGTAACGACACAGCAGCGACCCTGATAAGGTCAGGTCGTCGTTGTGATCGCTGCTGCATTGCTATGTGTGACCCTAGCTTTACTCTCTTAAGCTGGGTTCACACATAGCGACAACGACGTTGCTGTTACGTCACCATTTTCTGTGACGTAGCAGCGACATCCCATCGCTGTCGCTGTGTGTGACATCCAGCAATGACCCGGCCCCTGCTGTGAGGTCGCTGGTTGTTGCAGAATGTCCAGCTTCATTTTTTGGTCGTTGCTCTCCCGCTGTGAAGCACACATCGCTGTGTGTGACAGCGAGAGAGCGACGAACTGAAGCGAGCAGGGAGCAGGAGCCGGCGTCTGGCAGCCTGCAGTAAGCTGTAACCACGGTAAACATCGGGTAACCAAGGGAAGCCCTTTCTTTGGTTACCCGATATTTACTTTAGTTACAGTGTCTGCCGCTCTCACGCTGCCTGTGCTGCCGGCTCCCTGCTCCCTGCACACAGGCAGAGAACACATTGGGAAATAAGCAAAGGTTTGCTTATTAACCCGATGTGTACTGTGGCTATGAGTGCAGGGAGCCAGCGCTAAGCGGTGTGCGCTTGTAACCAAGGTAAATTTCGGGTAACCAGAGAAACACTTTGGTTACCCGATATTTACCTTAGTTACCAAGCGCAGCGACGCGTGTCGTTATGATCGCTGCTGCGTCTGCTGTGTTTGATAGCTAAGCAGCGATCATAACAGCGACTTACAAGGTCACTGTTGCGTCACAGAAAATGGTGACGTAACAGCGACGTCGTTGTCGCTGTCGCTATGTGTGAACCAAGCTTTAGTGTACTACATTATCAAAGTGTACTACCTTATTACCTCAGAGAGAGGGGAGCCAGCACGATCTGAAAATGGCATGCATCATATAAAAAGATTTGCCGTGACGTTGTAGGACCCCACTATTGAGATTTGCCGTGACGTTGGCAGGGGTGGCTCAAAAAATTGATCAATTATTTGCTAAAAATCTCATTTTTTTTATTATAGTACAGTTGGAATAAATCTGTGAATTTTCACTTTTTATATGATGCATGCCAATTTCAGATCGTGCTGGCTCCTTTTTTTCTTTGTTTTGACCGTAGTTATGCTACAATTCTGGTGACTGACCATAACCATACCATGCACGCCTGATTTTGGTTTGCAATGTATTCCTCCTGTTGGTAGCTGTTCAGATTCAGTTACCTCACCCCTTTCCACAGGCAATGCTAATTAAGCACCATTCTTGGATCTGGTCCGCCTTTATCAATGGTTGCTGTTTGGCACTGGGAGGATCAGTTCTGATATAGTCCTGGTATGTGTAGGGCTTGCTCCACATGCTGGGACCTGGGCTGGTCTCTATCCACAATTGCCTTTTTTGCAACATGGAAGCGGCTATATACAGGTTACAGGTATGTGTGCTCCATTATGGTTCTGCTTTTAACTTTATCTAGGAGGCCGCATGGCACATGAAATACAGAATAGAGTAGGACCCCCCTATTGAGATTTGCCGTGACGTTGTAGGACCCCCCTATTGAGATTTGCCGTGACGTTGGCAGGGGTGGCTCAAAAAATTGATCAATTATTTGCTAAAAATCTCATTTTTTTTTTATTATAGTACAGTCGGAATAAATCTGTGAATTTTCACTTTTTATATAATGCATGCCAATTTCAGATCGTGCTGGCTCCTTTTTTTTCTCTTTTTTTTCTTTTTTACCTTATTATCTCAGCATACAAAATTATCTTAGAGTATTATCATATTATCTTACAGCACTACCTTGTCATCTCAGATTACTACCTTTATTACTACAAAATGATCTTAGTACTCGTGCGCACATTGCGTACTCACATGCATTTACGCTGCATCTAGCACTGCAGCGTAAATGCATGCGTCCTGCATCCTCTGCACAATCTATGTAGATTGTGCATGATACGTGCGCACGTTGCTTTTATGAACGCAGCGATTTGGGTGCTAAAATTTTGACCCAAATCCGTGCGTACAAAAAAGCAGCATGTCAATTATTCCGTGCGCTTTGGATGCAGCTCCCGCTCTGTCTATGGTGGGGGCAGCATCCCAAGCGCATGAAATTAGCATTTTGTTAACAAAAAAACTGCATTTAATACACAGTGTTTCTGCAGCGATTTGACGCGCACATGTGCTGTCAAATTGCTGCAGAATATTCTGCAGTTACGTGCGCATGAGCCCTTTGAGTACTATCTTATTATCTCAAAATACTACCTTATTACCTTAAAGATTTACCTCCTTATCTCTGAGTACTACCTTATTATCTTAGAATACTACCATATTTTATTAGAGTACTATCTTATTATCTTAGTGTAATACATTATTATCTTAGAGTACTATCTTATTATCTTGCAGCACTACCTTATTATCTCAGAGTACTACCTCATTGTCATAGAGCATTGTTATTATCTTAGAGCACTACCTAATTATCTCTGAATACTGCATTATTATCTTAGAGTACTGCCTTATTATTTAAGAGCACTGTCTTATCTGAGCATACTTACTCATTATCTCAGAGTATCATCTTATTATCTCACAGTACAACATTATTATCTTAGAGTAGTGTTTGTTATCTCCAGTCCTCATGTCCTTCTAACAAGTCATGATTTGAGAATATCCTATAGAGAGAATCTATGGCAATTTCTGATACCTTGCTAATAATTCCAACAAAACATGATCTTTTGGGGGCATTGAGAACTGGAGTTGAGAAACACTGTCTTAAAGTACAACCTTATAATCTCAGAGTTCCACCTTATTATCTCAGGATTCCACCTTATTATCTCAGAGTAGCACCTTATTCCCTTAGGGTTGGGTCTCATAACAGTCCTGTTTAAACATGTTGCAATTATGGTCAAAGAAGTATGACTAGCGTGACGTACCAGCACCACCTCCTCCCAGTACATTGCCTCGAAAGCTGCTGGGTATGTATGAGATTACCAGTGCTGGGAGCAAGAGGTCAGCCATAGATACTTATGATATTGTTAATAACTATTCTTACAATCACTATCTCATACTTACTTTTTCAAGTTAAAAAATGGGACTCCAATCGCCAGAAAATTGACAAAGGAGTAGAATTGTCCCCAAATAGCTTCTTGTGGGCAGGATTTGCATTGACCATGCCTCGTCGCAGTTCCTGGAATTTTCTCAATAAAGACTGAAATGAGCAATTAGAATTGACCTGTCTTGGTAAGGCGTCTGGTACACTCTTCTATAGTAGATGGTCTTCATTCCTACATCTTTCATCATTGGTGCCTCAGATGCTTCCTAGGTCATGTCATGCCATAGCATCATGTGAGGTCCAGTGACTAGGTCTCAAAAGATGCCACCGAGTAACAGGGCGTAACAAGGGACAGTGGCACCCTTGATGCTGCACCAAGGATGTGCTGTAATGGGCTCAGTATGGAATATATTGGTCAGAAGCCTCAGATATCATGAGGTTTCCTATTCCAACAGCTGTCTCCTGACGCTCTTAAGAGCAAGCCAACTTGTGAAGATGTAGAGGTCCATAAGACTAACTAAATTGGCACTAATAGCCCTAATTATCACTGTAAGGGGTTGTATGCATTAGATAATCCCTCTTTACGCAAAGGGTCTTCCCAGTGATAAACTGGTGTCTGGTTATTGGTACCATTAATAAACTATCAGCTATAGTCTGTGGAGGAAATATGGAAGTAATATTTGGTTTCCCTATAGCACCTCTGCAAGGAACATTAACCCATTCACCCCCGGTGATTTTCCGTTTTCGTTATTTCCTCCCCTTCTTCCGAGAGCCATCATTTTTTATTTTTCCATCAATCTTGCCATATGAGGGTTTGCTTTTTGCGGGACGAATTGTACTTTTGAATGAAACCATTAGTTTTACCATATAGTGTACAGGAAAAAAATTTCAAGCGCTGTGTGATTGCAAAAAAAGTGCAATTGCACAATTGTTTTTGGGGTTTTTTATTTACCATGTTCAATATATGGTAAAACTGACCCGGGAATATGATTCTCCAGGTCGGTACGAGTTTGTAGACACCAAATATGTATAGTTTTACTTTCATCTAAGGGGTGAAAAAAAATCAGAAGCTTGTAAAAAAACAAACAAAAACTGCGCTTTTCTCGCCATTTTCCGAGACTCATAGCGTTTTCATTTTTCAGGATCTGGGCCTCAGTTATGGGTTATTTTTTGCATCTTGAGCTGGTGCTTTTAATGATACCATTTTGCGTAGATGTGATGTTTTGATCTCCTGGTATTGAATTTTAATAAAATGTTGCGGCGACCCAAAAATTTTAATTATGCCTTTTGCAATTTGTTTCTAGCTATGCCGCTTACCAATCAGAATAATTGAATTTAAATTGTGATTCAAAATATGTGTATATTTATTTTTATTGTTTTATTCTCAATGGGGCAAAAATCAGGTGATTTGAACTTATTTATTTTTTAATATTTTTAAAACACTTTTTTTTACTTATTTTATTCTCAATGGAGCAAAAGGGGGTGATTTGAGCTTTCATTTTTTATATATATATATATATATATATATATATATATATATATATATATATATATATATATATATATACAGTTAGGTCCAGAAATATTTGGACAGTGACACAATTTTCGCGAGCTGGGCTCTGCATGCCACCACATTGAATTTGAAATGAAAGCTCTACAACAGAATTCAAGTGCAGATTGTAACGTTTAATTTGAAGGTTTGAACAAAAATATCTGATAGAAATTGTAGGAATTGTACACATTTCTTTACAAACACTCCACATTTTCGGAGGTCAAAAGTAATTGGACAAATAAACCAAACCCAAACAAAATATTTTTATTTTCAATATTTTGTTGCGAATCCTTTGGAGGCAATCACTGCCTTAAGTCTGGAACCCATAGACATCACCAAACGCTGGGTTTCCTCCTTCTTAATGCTTTGCCAGGCCTTTACAGCCGCAGCCTTCAGGTCTTGCTTGTTTGTGGGTCTTTCCGTCTTAAGTCTGGATTTGAGCAAGTGAAATGCATGCTCAATTGGGTTAAGATCTGGTGATTGACTTGGCCATTGCAGAATGTTCCACTTTTTTGCACTCATGAACTCCTGGGTAGCTTTGGCTGTATGCTTGGGGTCATTGTCCATCTGTACTATGAAGCGCCGTCCGATCAACTTTGCGGCATTTGGCTGAATCTGGGATGAAAGTATATCCTGGTACACTTCAGAATTCATCCGGCTACTCTTGTCTGCTGTTATGTCATCAATAAACACAAGTGACCCAGTGCCATTGAAAGCCATGCATGCCCATGCCATCACGTTGCCTCCACCATGTTTTACAGAGGATGTGGTGTGCCTTGGATCATGTGCCGTTCCCTTTCTTCTCCAAACTTTTTTCTTCCCATCATTCTGGTACAGGTTGATCTTGGTCTCATCTGTCCATAGAATACTTTTCCAGAACTGAGCTGGCTTCATGAGGTGTTTTTCAGCAAATTTAACTCTGGCCTGTCTATTTTTGGAATTGATGAATGGTTTGCATCTAGATGTGAACCCTTTGTATTTACTTTCATGGAGTCTTCTCTTTACTGTTGACTTAGAGACAGATACACCTACTTCACTGAGAGTGTTCTGGACTTCAGTTGATGTTGTGAACGGGTTCTTCTTCACCAAAGAAAGTATGCGGCGATCATCCACCACTGTTGTCATCCGTGGACGCCCAGGCCTTTTTGAGTTCCCAAGCTCACCAGTCAATTCCTTTTTTCTCAGAATGTACCCGACTGTTGATTTTGCTACTCCAAGCATATCTGCTATCTCTCTGATGGATTTTTTCTTTTTTTTCAGCCTCAGGATGTTCTGCTTCACCTCAATTGAGAGTTCCTTAGACCGCATGTTGTCTGGTCACAGCAACAGCTTCCAAATGCAAAACCACACACCTGTAATCAACCCCAGACCTTTTAACTACTTCATTGATTACTTCAGAGTTAATTGCAGCCCTTAGAGTCCCTTGTCCAATTACTTTTGATCCCTTGAAAAAGAGGAGGCTATGCATTACAGAGCTATGATTCCTAAACCCTTTCTCCGATTTGGATGTGAAAACTCTCATATTGCAGCTGGGAGTGTGCACTTTCAGCCCATATTATATATATAATTGTATTTCTGAACATGTTTTTGTAAACAGCTAAAATAACAAAACTTGTGTCACTGTCCAAATATTTTTGGACCTAACTGTATATATATATATATATATATATATATATATTAGCTGTACTAAACGGCTCCGCCCGGGTTAATAACTGCTGTTAACAAAATAGAATGCATTAACAAAAATGTATTCTGCACACAAAAACCACAAAACAAATAGAAATGTAATTATAATGTCTGTCTCCCCCTCTGTATATATCTATCTGTCTCTCTCTCTATCTTTGTCTGTCTGTCTCTTTCCCTGTCTGTCTCTGACTGTCTCTGTCTTCGTCTGTCTCAATCTCTTTCCCTGTCTGTCTATCTCTGTCACTTTCCCTGTCTGTCTCTTTCCCTGTCTGTCCCTTTCCTCTCTTTCCCTATCTGTCTCTTTCCCTCTGACTCTTTCCCTATGTCTGTCTCTTTGTCTGTCTCTTTACCTGTCTTTGTCTGTCTCTTACCCTGTCTGTCTCTTTCCCTCTCTTACCCTGTCTGTCTGTTTCCGTGTCTGTCTCTGTCTCTTTGTCTGTTTCTGTCTCTTTACCTGTCTGTCTCTTAACCTGTCTCTCTCTTTCCGTCTGTCTCTTTCCCTGTCAGTCTGTCTCTTTGTGTCTGTCTCTTACCCTGTCTGTGTCTGCCTCTTTCCCTGGCTGCATTGTGACACGCCAACATTCCATATAAACGCGTGGCTGTGCATTCTTCTGAAGTTCTGGCTGCACTGTGGCTCCCAGTTCCATTCGCTTTATTGGAGGCAGGTTTTTTGGTGATTAACTGTAAAGCGCGGGGTTAAAATTTCCCCTCAAAACATAGCCTATGACGCTCTTGTGGTCCAGAAGTGTGAGTGTGCAAAATTTTGTGGCTGTAGCTGCGACGGTGCAGATGCCAATCCCGGACATACATACATACATACATACATACATACACACACACACACACACACACACACACACACACACACACACACACACATTCAGCTTTATATATTAGATATTTTTTAAACTTTTTTCCCCGCATGTTTTAGTTATTTTACTAGTCCTCCTAGGGGACTTTATTACTACACAGTCCGATCAATTGTGCTGATCAGAGCGATGCTTCAGATCTGATCAGAAGAAATGCTGTTTTACTGTGAGAGCCGGCATTCACAAGAACTACGTCATAGCAGTGACAGGGGTCATCAGCTGACCCCATGCTGCCATGCCAACCCATTGGTGCTCTGTAATCGCGTCACGCGGCTTCTAATTGCGACATGGAATGGCGCGATCCCTGCCGGAGCGCATTAAATCATAGAATGGTAGAATTGGAAGGGACCTCAAGGGCCATCAAGTCCAAACCCCTGCGAATGCAGGCTTTCCTAAATCATCCCAGCTATATGCTTATTCAGTTTCTGCTTGAAGATTTCCATTGATGGAGAGCTCACCACCTCCCGTGGTCGCTTGTACCACTTACTGACTGCCCTCACTGTCAGAAAGTTTTTCCTAATGTCTAATCTGAATCTCCTTCCTTTAAAGGGAACCTGTCACCTGAAATTTCGCTATTAAACTAAAAGAATCCCCTTCTTCAGCTCCTGGGCTGCATTCTAGAAAGGTTCATCTTCCTACTGGCCCCCCTTTCAGACCGAAATAAACACTTTATAAAATCTTACCTTTTGGTATGCTAATGATGTTTTATGGCCACGGTGGCGGGCTGTATTGCGTCCATTATTCCCCCTTCCTGCCGCTGTTCACCGTCACCCAGTGTTGATTGACAATGTCATCACCAGCGTCATTCAAGTACCCGCCTATAATCTCGCGCCTGTGCAATACGATCACCGGCGCTCGCAATTTGAACTGTGCTCAGTCCCGCGATACTGCCACTGGGTATGTGCCAGACTTAATCAGGAGCACTGAGTAACAGGAGAGCGGCGGCATCATCTGTCAATCAACACTGGGGGATGGCGAACAGCGGCAGGAAGGGGGAATAACGGACGCAATACAGCCCGCCCCCGTGGCCATAAAACATCATTAGCATACCAAAAGGTAAGATTTTATAAAGTGTTTATTTAGGTCTCAAAGGGGGGCCAGTAGGAAGATGAACCTTTCTAGAATGCAGCCCAGGAGCTGTAGAAGGGGATTCTTTTAGTTTAATAGCGAAATTTCAGGTGACAGGTTCCCTTTAAGTTTCATCCCATTGCTTCTTATAATTCCTTGTGCTAATGAGAATAGGGTAGTTCCCTCTGCACTGTGACTACCTTTTAGATATTTGTAGACTGCTATTAAGTCTCCTCTCAGCCTTCTCTTTTTCACACTAAACATCCATAGGTCTTTTAGCCGGTCTTCATAGGTCATGGTTTGCAGACCTTCCGCCATCTTGGTTGCTTTCTCTGTAGTTGCTCCAATATATTGATGTCTTTCTTAAATTGGGGTGCCCAGAACTGTACACAGTACAGATGTGGTCTGACCAGTGCAGAGTATAGGGGAATAATAATGACCTCTCTTGATCTAGATTCAATGCTAGTCTTGATTCATCCCAGAATTTTGTTGGCCTTTTTAACTGAAGCTCCGCATTATTGGCTCATGTTGAATTTGGCATCAACTATTATGCCCCAGTCCTTTTCCACGGTGCTATCACCTAGTTCTATTTCTCACATACTATATATGCTTTTTACATTTCTTTTACCCAGATGTAGGACTTTGCATTTGTCATTGTTAAAAAACATTCTGTTCTCCTCAGCCCATTAGATCACCCTGTCAGAGTTTGACAGAGCAATCTAAGGGGTTAACAGGCATGGGTGAATCTTCGATCCACCAGCACCTGTTAGCCGCACGTCTGCTGATGAGATTAGCAGACATGTGTTGGGATTACCGCAGTACCTGGGGGAAGGCGACCAAGGTTGTACATACTGTATATGTCCTAGGTTGTGGAGGGGTTAATTATTACACAGTTCACAATTATATTACTTGACTTACGTTGTAATACAGAGATTTATTGGCTCCTCCAGGGCAAAAAAACTATTTTTTTTTTAGCTCTATGCAGGATCCCCAACTTTTCGACTCTAAGGGGTACTTTGCACGCTGCGACATCGCTAGCCGATTGTAGCGATGCCGAGTGCGATAGTCCCCGCCCCCGTCGCAGATGCGATATCTTGTGATAGCTGCCATAGCGAACATTATCGCTATGGCAGCTTCACACGCACTTACCTGCCCTGAGACGTCGCTCTGGCCGGCGACCCGCCTCCTACCTAAGGGGGCGGGTCGTGCGGCGTCACAGCGACGTCACACTGCAAGTGGCCAATAGAAGCGGAGGGGCGGAGATGAGCGGGACGTAAACATCCCTCCCACCTCCTTCCTTCCTCATTTCAGGCGGGACGCAGGTAAAGAGATGTTCCTCGCTCCTGTGGCTTCATACTCAGCGATGTGTGCTACTGCAGGAACGAGGAACAACATCGTACCTGTCGCTGCAGCGAAATTATGGAAATGACCGACGCTACACAGATCACCGATTTTCGACGCTTTTGCGATAGTTTATCGGTGCTTCTAGGCTTTACACGGTGCGACGTCATACCGGCGCCGGATGTGCGTCACTTTTGATTTGACCCCCGACGAGATCGCAGTAGCGATGTCGCAACGTGCAAAGTACCCCTTAGAAAAGTATCTCCAACTTTTTGTTTCCTCTACCAAAATTCCATTCCACAGAACTATATTGGTAAATGACTTTTCTAAAGTAATCAACCCCTCTTAAGGAATCTTCCACCTAATCTTTCCTCCTGGTCCCACCTCTTGAGCTCATCGTCAGTCTCGCCCATCAAAAACGTTTAACGTGGTTGCGTTCTTATAGACTCCTGCCATTGACTTAATCTTGTAGAATGCGCTTCTTATAGAAACTATGAGATTAGTCAATTTTGGGAAATTTACCTTTAACTTTTTGGTTAAATTGTGTTAATTTTCCAAAATAATTGGGAGCCAAACTGTGTGAATGTAAAATTTTAAATTAACTTGACATACTTAGAAAGCAAAAGGTCACTTACTCCACCAGCCACGATCTCGAAGAACAATATTCACAAATTTATCACCCAAAGCCTGATATGTTTTGTTGCAAACCCACAGCATGAGAAAATTACGTCTTCATTAAAAATTCCATTCATGCTATCCCTAACTGAGGCGATTGTAAAAACAATTGTTTAAAAACAAAAGAAGAGACGGTATCACTATAGCGCGATGCAAAATGTGAGTAATTAAGACGTGCAAACTATTAGACAATTTACTGGGAGTCTTGTATGAATAATTAACTAATTGTTCACTGTTTTAATTCTTGGGTAATAATGACATCAAAAACTTTAATAAAATGCACCAGGATTCTAAGACCCTCAGTATACATTGCTAGAATATTCACCAAAGCATCATATTAACCAATAAGATCCACCAAGATCACCTGCCACAGGACCCCACCTTTATAATACTGATATCTTTGAACAGAACATAGGCCCATATACTGATGAGCAAAAGGGTAACAATGTTTTGAACCTTTGACTTTCAGGCTCTATATCTCACCATACACTACAGCTTTGAGCGTGACACAACTTTCATTTTATAGACAATCATCTTGGCTATCTCATACATAAATGTGACTTGCAGCTATTTAGCATATGATTAGTTATGCAGATTCTTGTCATGTAACTGCATTGTTACTGTTTTGTTCCAATAAAATGTAAATATTAATTGTATTATTATGTTAGTATTTTGTAAATCCACCTTTGGCTTTGACCTTTGCCTGAATCCTTCTGGGCTCTCCATCAGATTCAATCATGTCTTCACTGAAATCTGATCCCAGGTCTCTTCTCCACATTCCCAGTGTTGGTGTGTACTGGTCGAGTCTCTTCTCCACGTTCCCAGTGTTGGTGTGTACTGGTCGAGTCTCTTCTCCACGTTCCCAGTGTTGGTGTACACTGGTCAGGTCTCTTCTCTACGTTCCCGGAGTCGGTATATACTGGTCGCCTCACTTGGGGATGTATACAGCTTATTCTTCCACTCTAACCAGAAGTGTTGGATTTGGTTGAGGTTTAGGGACTGTGGGGACAATCCAGCTCCTCTCCTTCATTGTCATTGAGCTATTTCTTCCCCAGTCTTGCCGTATGCTTCGGGTCGTTGTCCTGCTGGAACACTCAGCCATCTTTTTCTTACCTATAGTACTCAAGTGTATGATGTAACTCATCTTGTAGGATCTTCACATACAACTCAGCATTTGAGACCACCATCAATTTGGGTCAAGCATCCAACACCTTTGTTTGAGAAACACCCCTATATCATCAGGCTTTCTCCATCGAACTTGACAGTTCCTTCAGTTCCTTGATCCATTAGCCCCTTTTTCCCTTGCTTCTTCCAGACCACTTTGCCTTCTTCAGAGCCATCTATTGAACTTTATATCATCGATCCAAATCATCCATTTCAAATCTTCTATTCTTCACTTTTTGTATTTTTTTGCAAACTGGAGCCAATGCTTTTTATGATGATATCACAGTTCAGGTTTCTTCACCTTTTTTCGGGCCACCATTCCCGACTTTTGTAACGCACGTTGCTTGGTGCTCACATAGACATCTGTGATCTCTCTATTATGGAGCAGACGAGCTGCCTCCACTTCCCTGATTGTCACTTCAGAACTAATAGACCTTGTGATGAGCTATTTGTTTACTCTGATATTTTGCCTGGACGTCACCTCTTGGCTTTTGAATGTATGGACGAATGTCATTTAATATTCTTCCCCTCATCATGGCCTCACATGATGCAGTTTGGTAATTTTCTTGGCCAAGGGACCGCTGTCGGTGAGCTGGATGATGTTTCTTTTTTCTTGGGAAATCTATTTATCGCTGCTCCTTGATTTGAACCAGTGACTTTTCACTTGGGAATCAACCTGATAACACACTAAGCTATTAGAGAATGTGAGAACAGGTTGTAATTTGTAGTATACAGGAAGAAAAATATTTTTCCACCATCAGGAAGCAAAACAGTAACAATTCAGTGACCGGACAGGAATCTGCATAACTAATCATATGCTAAATAGTTGCAAGTCAAATTTATGTATGAGAGAGCCAAGATGATTGTCTATAAAATGAAGGTTGTCTCAAGTTTAAAGCTGTAGTGGATGGGGAGATATGGAGCCTGAAAGTCCAAAGTTCAAAATGTTACCCTTTTGGTCGTCAGTGTATCTAACTATTTAGTGGATTAAAACATTTTTTTTTGCAAAGCACAACACTGATATTAATCCCAGTTGATCAGAAGCAAACCTTAGATGAACGGTAACAATGCCAATTTGAACTTTGATAACCAGTAATAGATGTTAAAAGTGTTGACGATTTCGTAGATAAGGCCCTTATGTCTTAGGAATGCCGGCGTGCCCTTTCCTTTAAGTGGATTTCTACCTTTAATGGAAAGAACATCCAAATCAAAAGTAAGAATAGCAGCCAAAGTTTGGTAAGTTCCTTTTGCTTCCAGAGATATATCTGCACTTCCTGTTATTACTTTAAAAATACCTGTCAAAAGCGTTTATGAAAATTACCATATAATTTTTACACAAAACAGAATTCCCAAACTTTGGCTATTGCTATTACTTATAATGTAATAGTATATGAATATGACCTTTTGTACATTTTTGGTGAAAACCCCTTTTAACCAAACAAGCATGATATCAACTACCAAATTCACTTGAACATGAGATGCATATGTATCTATATGTGAATAATATTGTCACGCAGTGGCTATCGGGGTTCCACCAAGTAGAAGGGAACTCCTCGGCAAGTGCCGCAACACACAGGGTACACTGGAAACATGATGCAACGGTGGGTCCTGGTGTTAGGGAGAGGGGAGCAGGGTCACCTCCTGCACTCACCTGAGGCTGTTCTGAGCCCTTCTCCTCGTAACCAATCACATGTTTAGGCCCTGCTATGCCCTGAACTCACCTTGGCTAGTGAGAAATGAGAAGAAAAGATCCAGCAACCGATCTTCTAAAGATCCAGAACTTTATTATCAAATGATTAAAAATTGTGAAAAAACGGTAGTACAAAAACCAGATAGCCACAAATATTAAAAATCAGTCATATTTCGGATATTATTCCTTAGTCATGGTTTCTGACAAAACCTTCTGTTGCATGGCTTAATACGTCATATGGGAGAGGGGATACATCCTGCAACTCATCTAAGTCTGTACCCTAAGCTTCCTAACATCCCTATCCGGGTCCTACCCCCATCACCGTCACATGGCTAGGTCCTCACTTGCCCTGAACTCACTCTGGCTAGTGAGAAAGCCAGCGAGAGCTCTAGTCTCACCACTACAATAATACAACATAAGGGAAGGGAGACAGAAAAAATAGAAGCAATAAGGAAAACATTCCAACTCCCCCAATGCAGCTAAACATCACTGCTGCAATTGTCACAACACCTCAGCTTCTTCCAAAGACTAACTCCTTCCAAAGTTGACGGCTTAGAAATTATTCTATCATCATTTCTGTACCTGACTTGCGTGTATTGGAGTAATTAACGTTGCTCTTGCAAGTTCATGAATAAAAGTGTATAATTTTATGCTATTTTTGATTACTAAAAATTTGGGATTGCTGTATTACTATATTGTGATGGCAGGGTTCCTCTCCACTGGTCTAAATACTGATGAATGGTTGGTTGAGGCTAGAAATGTCTTTTCAGATAAAGAGTTCACACAGAAGAAATATATACCGTCCTATGGGGCAGCTTTTAATGAATTGACTCAAGTGTACAGGGACCAAATTGCCTCATGGTGGGAGGTTCAGTCCCTGGAGAGCTACATTAAGGCTGGAATAGTCCCAAGGGGCCTGAGAATTCAACTGACGGTTGGGCCACGGTATAAAAGTGCTTCCTTTGTAGCCAATTGGGAGAGAGAGGCCACTAATAGCTCCCTGAGATTGATGCAGATTATGCTGGAGGAGGAGAAGGCCACTCTCTCACAGTTGAATGCTAAACTGAAGGAATCCATTGAAGTCACCAAAAAATATTCTGGTGAGCCTGATTTTATCAGTAAAGAAAAGAAATTACAGGATAGTTTGGAAAGGTTCCAATATCACCTTAAGGAACGAAAACACAAACAGTACAATAGGGATATCTTGGACTTTAAAGACAATCGAGCATATCAGGTCTTTAATAATCAACCAGGCCCAGATATCCCTCACACAGTACCATCTTCTACGGATACTGAAACCTCCGATACTGAGAGCTTTAGGAAGTCCAGAAAAAATAAAAACAAAGGCAGAGGTAGAGGCAGGGGCGGCTTTAAACCTGGGGAAAGGGTGGATTTTACCTCCCCTACTCATTCCTTTGAGCCCCATTTTCTCAGAAACCGGCAATTCCACAGGGGGAAATGACACCGAACATAGAGATCATTAATTTGTCCAACAAGGTACTCAGTCCAATAGAAATTGACTTATTAAAAAGGGGGCTATCATATGTGCCAACCACTAACTTTGATTTGTTTGAGTCCATCAAAGACCTTAATCTGTTTCTTAGGAAATTGAGGTGGAGGAAGCATTTTTTCAGGCAGGATGCCAGGGTCTACCAAGATCTTGATATCCCATCTGACTTACTTCCGGATATAAGACTCTTGAGTAGTTTGGAGGAGGAGGATCCGAACCTAAGGGGTCTTGGCCCCTTCACAAAACTCAAGAATAAAAGCTCCAAGATTCCACCGGTTGCTGGGGATTTATCAGCAATTGATATCTTTGAGCGGTTGGTGACAGATGAGCTTAAGAGTCTTTCTGCGACTGGTACCTTCTCCAAATACAATCTTGATAGCTTGGAGGTCCAGGCTTTGAGAAATTTGGAGAGTGACGCCACATTGTCATAAAACCCTCGGATAAGGGTGGCAATGTGGTCGTCATGGATAAGGACAGGTATGTTGAACTCTGTTTAGGATTGCTGGGTGATAAGGATACTTATGAGGTTCTCCCAGGGAACCCCACTAAGACCTATATGGAAGAGTTGAGAAGGATTTTGGATGAGGGACTGTCATTAGGAGTCATTGACAGGTCGGAATATGAATTTCTGTTCCAAAAAAACCCTGTCATGGCAACCTTTTACTGTCTCCCCAAAATCCATAAGGGATTGGACCCCCTGAGAGGGAGACCGATCGTATCAGGGATTAATAGCCTCACTCAGAATTGTGGAATATACCTCGACAAAATCTTGAGGCCTTTTGTTCTGGCCCTACAGTCCCATGTTCAGGACACACCGGACCTTCTGCGTAAGTTAGAAGTTATTAGCGTTCAATCTTATGCTACTCTCGCCAGCATTGATGTTGAGGCCCTCTATTCCTCCATCCCACATGATAAAGGGATGGAGGCGGTGAGATATTTCCTCTCGACAAGGGGCACTCAGTACCAACAACATAATGACTTTGTTTTGAGACTCCTCAACTTCTGCTTGACCAAGAATGTCTTCCTCTTCGATGGCCGTTTCTACCACCAGCTCAGGGGCACTGCGATGGGGAGCCCTTGTGCCCCATCATATGCCAATTTGCTCCTGGGCTGGTGGGAGGAGAGAATAATTTTTACATCTGAGACGGAGGAGGTTACATCGTATTTTGAGATCTGGGCCCGCTACATAGACGACATCCTGGTGGTTTGGAATGGCGCTAGAGATGATTTGTCTAACTATGTGGCGGGCCTTGACATGAACAATATTGGTCTAAAGTTTACATCGGCCTTTGAGGAGTATGGTTCCCTCCCCTTCCTGGATGTATTGATTCAGAAAGATATGGTGGGGAATCTACAGACCTGCACCTATTACAAACCGACAGCTTCTAATTCCCTTCTCCGGTGGGACAGTAGTCATCCGAAACATCTAAAGAGGGGCATACCGAAGGGACAATTTCTTCGGATCAGAAGAAATTGTTCCAGAGAAGGTGACTTCCAGACACAGGCGAGTGACCTGGGAGCTAAGTTCCAGGAGAGGGGATACCCAAATACCATCATCAAGAGAGCCTATGAGGTGGCAAGGGGAAGACCTAGAACTGAACTTTTGATCCCGAAGAAAAAAGAGGAAACCCAGTATGGAATAACTAGATTCATAACCACCTTTGACAACGGGGCGGAAAGTGTACGTCGCATACTGGGTAAACACTGGGCCATTTTACAAATGGACAGTGATTTGTGTCCAATGCTCCCGACTAGACCGCAAATTACGTATAGGAGAGGAAAATCCCTCCGGCTGGTCCATAGTCATTTTGTACGGTCAGTCGAGGACAATTGGTTGACAAGAGGAGTCAAGAGATGTTTCAAATGTTCAGGATGTATTGCGTGCCCGGTAATTCAGACCACCAAGACGTTTAGAAGCAATGTAAACTTGAGAGAGTATGTTATCCGGCATTTTATTAACTGCCGCACACAGGGGGTTATTTACAAGATTGACTGTATCTGTGGCCTTGAATATATTGGAAAAACCATCCGTGAATTCAGACGGAGGATAGGCGAACACCTTGGTGACATTGAACATCACAGGGACACTGCGGTGGCTAGGCACGTCACTGAAAAACATGGTGGAGATGTACGTGTCCTGAGGTTTACTGGAATTGACAAAGTCCTGAGACCCAAGAGAGGGGGGAACTGGGATAGATTCATCCTGCAAAGGGAGACAAGGTGGATCTTCCAGCTAGAAACCCTCTCCCCCAAGGGCCTAAATGAGCAGCTACTTTTCAACAGTTTTATTTAGTCTTTCGTGGATGGTGTCTCACTGTCATCCTATTTTTCTCATACCCCTTTGGTGCCCATTAAATGGAATTATGGGAAGAAATATTGCATCTGCCCATTCCATTTATCATCATTCATCACAATATTTCTATATGTACCTGCAATCTTGCAGATGTTTACGTATGTGAGAATGGAACAACACCATGTGGATCTGACTATCCTTACTGGGTTTGGTTTGTTTACTGAAATTTGTATGGTTGAGGTGGTTAGGCGTTAGAAATGATCCCCCAAACATGTCCTCCTTAGCACATTGATGGTGGACTGCGATCGGATTAATGAAGCCATATCGGCTACATGCTCTTGCGCATGACTCCGCCTCTGTACTCCGGTTTTACACTGGGGTGGGAGGTCACGTGCGCTGCAGCATGGACATTTGGATCGGATCGTATCACCCTGGAGAGGGGGAGGCGCCCTCATCTCCATATTGGGCATAGAATGGGAGGTGACGCGCGGTGCTGTCTTGACGTCCACCTCCGACCACATGTTCGTGGATAATGGGAAGTACCTCCCCTATTGCCGACGCATGTGGGAGCTGCACCCGCGGCTGGGATGATCGACATGACGGGCCGGAGAACATGGACATCACGTTGGTGGAATGCCTGTGACATCACTTAGGGGGCGTAAGCATACATGTTGAATCAAAACCCACAGGACGGGATCCACATGACTTTGACTGAATAAGCATCAGGTGAGGTGTAGCTCCTGATTGGAGCAATGATATGACTCATATGTTTAAATGACCCCAATATTGACCACGCCAGAATCTCTGACACTATGGTTTGGTGAGGGCTGGCAGTAAGGACCTGACTGACGAGTATCATGTCCCCTGAGGAGTCTGAGTGACGCAACGCGTCGGGATGTCATCAGGGTCAGCATAGGGGTCCAGCTTGAGACCTAGTTGTGGTCCGTCCTTGTTAGGACGGAAGTCTGGGGCAGCAGTCTTTCGTTATTTTGTATCTGATAGGTGGTAGGGCCAGTACATGGCGGACGACTCCACTACTCAGGATCAAGAGACTGCATGACCTTCCATCTAAAGGGATTGGGTGAGACCATTCCTTTTATAATGCCTAAGAACCTACTGCATTTTATGTACATGTATGACTGACCATTGTCAGCTAATGGAGTGCATATTGTTTTGCTTTTTTAGGTATTATTTTGTTTGTTGTGTTTATTTTGTCAATTGGACCATTGTCCTTTGCTCATAGCAACATCACATTTTCTTTTTGTTTGTTTGGTTTTTTTCTTGTGTTTGTTTTTCTAGTGGCCATCACTAGACGGGACCCCCTGTGGGTGTACCCTCATTTGGCTAACCAAAGTGGCCAGGGTGTTTTCACCTTAGATAGTGATGGCTTTCTGTACCTGACTTGCGTGTATTGGAGTAATTAACGTTGCTCTTGCAAGTTCATGAATAAAGGTGTATAATTTTATGCTATTTTTGATTACTAAAAATTTGGGATTGCTGTATTACTATCATCAGCATCAGATTGTAAGACATGTGACCTTTTATAGGGAATGGGAGTGATCACAAGGAGCTGTACCTGAGATCAAAGCTACAAAGGATAGCCACACAGGAAAGAGTCCTTAACTTCTACAGCACCAAAAGAAAGCAGACTCGTGCATAATGAGGTGTTGTCACCTTCTGGTTCCAGACTCGCCAGATGGCTCCCCAAAGCGAGACACCCCCATTACAAATATATTGTGTACTGACAGAGGTCTTACCTGTAGCTCCTGAGCACCAATACAAAAATTGTAACAGGACCCCAACGAAATGTGTATCATTCACACTATTGCTATTAGTATAGAACCATTAGGTCCCCTAATGCAACTAAACAGGCAACATTCTATATTGCTAAATCCATTAACTTTTCTCTTTTACATGTTGACTTCTGAATTTGGCCTTTTTGTTTTTCCTACTCATTTTAGATGTTTGTATAGACACCCGGATTCATATTTTGTGCCAAGTCGATCGTTGGGTGGGTAATGTGAGCCAAGCTGCAAATGCAATTTAAACTGATTGACTAATGAAACAAAAAAATTCTGAATCTCCTTTTCATGTTCTCCGGCATTCAGACATGAAATATGACTGTTTACAGTTCCCTTGTCAGCGGCTCCGCAATACAGTAAGAATCCTCCTCGTCTCCCGGCGTTCATTGTAGAAAATAAATAAATATTCTGCAGTACATGTGCCGAATAGACAATGAGATTTAAGTAGACGTATTGACGCTCTTCTACGCTTCTAATCTTATTATACCTTTGATTCTCTTTTTATCTTAACTTTCTCTGATGTGTATTTGTTAGGGTTGGGAGGATGTGAAGTTGATAAAGCTTTGTGGGGAAGGGAGGTGGGACGAGTCATTACCATCTGTACAGCAACATAAATTGCATGTATATCATTGGAAATGTTGCAGTGCTGTGTTTGCAATAGTTAGCAGAGCTAAGTTTGTCACGTCATCATGATATTATTACAACAGATCTTTTAGGCCTAAAACACACTTCCGCAAAAAAAACGTCCGTATGATACGGTCTGTTTTTCGGGTCCGTGTTCCGTTTTTATTGGGCGTTTCTCCGGTACGTATGGCATCCGTGTGATGGCGTATGCGAGCCGTGTGTACGTGTAAAATGTCCGTGTTTGTGTGTAAAATGCCCATGTATGTGTACGTGGAATGTCCGTGTGGAATGTCCGTTTGTGTGTTGCACAATGCCGTTGATACATGTCGGCTGACAGCAGACAGAGTTGCGCGATGAGAATGAACTCGGGTGAACTTCACCCGACTTCATTGTCATGCCGCGGCTCTGTCTCTGTGCCGCGTACTGATTAGCGGTCACCTGTGAAGGATTCACCAGTGACCGCTAATCCCCCGAGTGACTGAAGTGAGCAGCCCTCCCTCATACTTACCGCTCCCCAATCACTAGTGCGGCGAGGAACAGCTGTGCAGAGAATATGCGGCAACAATTACTTTGAATATGCCGGCCGCTCATTAATCAATCTCGTATTCCCTGCTTTCCCCGCCCACAGACGCCTGTGATTGGTTGCAGTCAGACACGCCCCCCACGCTGAGTGACAGCTGTCTCACTGCACCCAATCACAGCAGCCAGTGGGCGTGTCTATACTGTGCAGTAAAATAAATAAATAATTAAAAAACCGGCGTGCGGTCCCCCCCCAATTTTAATACCAGCCAGATAAAGCCATACGGCTGAAGGCTGGTATTCTCAGGATGGGGAGCCCCACGTTATGGGGAGCCCCCCAGCCTAACAATATCAGTCAGCAGCCGCCCAGAATTGCCGCATACATTATATGCGACAGTTCTGGGACTGTACCCGGCTCTTCCCGATTTGCCCCGGTGCGTTGGAAAATCGGGGTAATAAGAAGTTATTGGCAGCCCATAGCTGCCAATAAGTCCTAGATTAATCATGTCAGGCGTCTCCCCGAGATACCTTCCATGATTAATCTGTAAATTACAGTAAATAAACACACACACCCGAACATTCCTTTGGTAGAAAAAAAAACACTAACAAATTGCCTTGTTCACCAATTTTATAAGCCCGAAAAAGCCCTCCATGTCCGGCGTTATCCAGGATGGTCCAGCGTCGCTTCCAGCTCTGCTGCATGACGGTGACCAGAGCTGCAGAAGACACTGCCGCTCCTGTCAGCTCCACGCAGCTAATGAAGGGAATAGAGCGATCAGCTGAGCTGTCAAAATGAATGATTACTTTTGTCCTGATGAAGGAGATGGATATATCTCTGAAACGCGTAGACCTGTGAAAATAAAAAGGGATTTATTTACATCTTCTGGACTTTGTAGTTTTAGCGCAGATTACACCCGTATTCCTCTCCTCGCTTATGATACAGGCAGCCATAAGCAGAACACTTCCGGTGGGGGGGAGGTCAGGTTTTTTTTCATTTTCTTTTGTACACACTACATCCGAAAACACTGTTTTTACAACTAGTGCGAGCCTTTCAAACACTGCAAGCAGCTCGCACTGGGCCGAACACTGAGGGTATCCCACCACCCAACTGCAGATGACTTCTACCTCCATTTACAATGACTTTATTCTATGTTCATTCTATAGGTAATATAAAAGATCAAGTGTACATGAGGTCCGTGGAAGTTTGGGTTTGCCGGTTTCAACCGGACTTTAGATAAAATTCAATTCGGGCCCCGTACTTGACCTGAAACCCAATGGAACTCAATGGCTTTGCAGATAAAGAACCGTTTAAGTTCGAGTTTGGTGGGTTCAGACAAACTTTAGATAAAGTTCAGTTCTGGACTCAAACTTGACCCGAACTTCATTGGAAATCAATGATTGGGCAGATCAGGACCCACTGAAGTTCAGGTTCGGTGGGTTCAGCCGAACTTTGGATAAAGTTCAGTTCTGGACTCAGACTTGATCCGACCTTCATTGGAAGTTACTGATTGGGCAGTTCAGATTCCTGGCCACATACAGCCAGCCATAAACAGAGCACTTCTGGGAGAGGCAGGGCTCAGGACTGCCCATTTTTTCCCCAAATTTCCAGAAGACATGCTCATTTATTTATTTTTACATCTTGTCTCAGAGCATTCCCCCACACATACCTCCATTATGACCATCTTAAAAATTTGTCTGAATCTTATATATTTTATCTTTGAGGCCCATCGATAAAAAACCCCACAAAGCTGCATGTTTTTTTTTCCAAGTCTCCAGTTCTAGTGGAGTAAATATTCACGATTCCACACACAGAGATATTAATTGCAAAACAAAAAAAAAATCAGCCGGGGAAGTTTTCAAATAAAAGAACAGATTCCTTTATTTTGCAGAGAAGTTCATTTTGACAGACACAGCGTCGCGAGCCATTCAACAGCATGTTGATTGCTTATACTCCATTCCATTCCCAGCAAAAAAGCAAATACATCTCTTCACCTAAGTAGGAGAACTGAATTTTTCATCAGCAGTTAACAAATGTTCATGCAAAAATAGGCAGGCGCTCTGCCAAGTCCTTCCAGATTGTCTAATAGAGCTAATTTTTGTAGACTATTAATTTGTCTTCTTAACTCAATCTGCATTCAAAACACATAAAACGGCGTTTTACTCCGACTAGAACCGAAACACCATCTATGTGTAATACAAAGTAACAACAAAAATACGTAGGAATCCATCACGGCACATCCGTCATCCCCGCGGAGGAGAAATAACCCATAGTAGATGTTCATCGCACTTTAAGAAGACGATTTCTGAAGTTACATTGGATTATCTCTTACACGTATGCCTTTGTCTGTGCAGAGGAGGATTTTTTTATTCTGTACTCTAAGCCTTTAAATCAATTATACTGAATAGCCTTGTAAAAAAATCCTTTATAATTTACCGTACAATCATGTTGTGTTTGTTCAAAGTTGACTTCTTATTTTTATAATTTCTTATTTATTGCATTTTTTCTTAATTATTTCAATTTTTCATTAAATCTTTCCTTAATTATTTCTGTTTATTGATTTTGTATTTTCTTACTCAATCACTTGTTCCTTTTTGACAATTTTATGTAAAAAAAATTCATTTGTTTATTTCTTTACAATGACTTCTTTTCGATTTACGTATTTATTTTTAATGATTAATTTGATATTGTTTATACTTTAAATTTATTTTAGTTTTCTTAGGGTTTTAATATTTGGTAATTTTTTGTTATAGAAATAAAATGTAATTTATATTTTTTTACATAATATTATTAATAATAATAATAATAATAATACATTATTATTGTTATTAATATTGTTATTAATTACAGTGTCATTTATCCCATGGTGCTTTACACATGAAAGAGGTATACATAATAAAAACAAGCACAATAATTGCGAAGGTATAGACTGGGACAGGCGGAGACAGGACCCTGCCCACGAGGACTCATATTCGCTATTAGCATTTTTAATATCAACTACATCAAATAACATTGACGTTTTACAAAGGCTATTAATGAGTAAATAAATGTCTTTATGCAATATCTTGGGGGATTTCTGGGTGTAGTATTAACTTACAAAATAAAATTACCAAATGTAAAAAAAAAAAAATATTAAAGATTTTTTGTAATTTTAGATTAATTTTTTTTTTTCGTTTGTGTGACTTAAAAAAAATAATACATATTAAATAACAATGAAGTTTTGCAAGGGCTACAAATGAATAAACATCTATGTTATGTGATAATATTACATTATGTAATAATGTGGGGGATTTATGGGAGGGGTAGTGACTTAATAAAAACAAACATTTTTTTAAAGATTTTTTTGTATCTTAAGATTAAATTAATAGCTTTTCTTTTCTGTGACTTAAAAAGACATACATATTAAATAATAATGAATTTTTATAAAAGCTATAAAATTTTTTATTTTAAATAGGAAAATTTTTGTACTTTAAGAATAAAGTAATAGCTTTTACTTTATGAGACTTAAAAAAATAGATATAAAATAAAAATAATTTTTGTAAGGGCTATAAATGAGTATATGTCCTCATGCAATAGCGGGGGGGGGGGGTTTATGGGTGGGGTAGTAATTTACAAAAAAAACAAAATACAAAATGTTAAATATATATTCTTTAAGATTTTTTGTATTTTAAGATTAAATTAATAGTTTTTCCTTTGTGTGACATAAAAAAACACATTATAAACAATGAAATTTTTTAAAGGATATAAATGAGTAAATGTCCTTATGCAATAACATGGGGGATTTATGGGTGGGGCAGTAACTTAAAAAAAATAAAGCTTTTCACAAAATGTAAAAAAATGTTTATTAAAGATTTTTTGCACTTTAAAATTAAATGAATATTTTTTCCTTTGACTTAAAAAAGTACATATTAAATAATAATTAAGTTTTTTAAGGGCTATAAATGAGTTAATATTTTTATGCAATAATGTGGGGGATTTATGGGTGGGGTAATAACTTCCAATTTTTTTTTAAAGATTTTTTGTATTTTAAGATTAAATTAATAGTTTTTCCTTTGTGTAACTTAAAAAAATACATAATAATAATAATAATAATAATAATAATTAAGTTTTGTAAGGTCTATAAATGAGTTTATTCAATAACATGGGGGATTTATACGTGGGGTAGTAACTTAAAAAAATAAATTAAAAAAAAATTTTACAAGGTAAAAAAAAAAATTAAAAGATTTTTGTACTTTAAGATTACATTAAGAATTTTTACCTTGTGTGACTTTAAAAAAATAAATAAAAATTACAAAATGTAAATAAAAAAAAATTTAACTTTTTTTATATTTCAAGATTACATTGATAGTTTTTCCTTAGACTTAAAAAAATATTATTTCCTTTAGCAAATTGTTATATATATATATATATATATATATATATTTATATATTACAATTTGCTAAGGAAATAATATACAGTATATATATATATATATATATATATATATATATATATATATATATATATATATATATATATATATTGGTGCAAAATGTAAAAACATCTATATTTAAAGATTAAAGTAATAATTTATCCTTAGTAACTTAAAAAAAAATATATATTGTTTTGCAAAATGTAAAATCATATATATTTTTTAAAGATTAAATTAATGGTTTTTTTAAATCAGACAAAGAAAAAACTAACAAAACTTCATATTTATTTTTAAATTTCAGGTGCTAATAAATGGAGATAAACAGATCTAAAATATATAAATGTTTTAAACTTTTTTTATCTCATAATCAGGTCAATGTTTTGAGTTTTTTTAAAAGCTCCTCTGCAAAAGTTATCAAGTTATCATTTTGTGGTGTTTAAATGGTTAAAAATAACTGTGCCAAATTAGAAATTTTAATTTTGTGGTATTAAATAAAACCCAGAAAAAATACTTCAATCTATAAATTGTGAAGCCGGAGGCCGAGAGACACCAGAAAAAAATGCAAAGAAATAAAACATGATTTTTACAGATTTAACACTGCGTTATTTAAAAATAAATAAAACAAAAAAGTCCAATAAGAAAAAAATGCAAAAAGAATAAAAAATAAAAAATAAATAAAAATTATATTTACAGATTTAACACTGTGCATTATTTAAAAAAAGCAATAAAAAAATTATTCAGAATTTTTTTTATTTATAATATACAGTGGGAAACTTCAGATACAATTTTTATGGTATGTGAGTGGATGGATGTGATACAGTAGTAATGAATATTTGTAACTTATTGTCAAAAGTAAACAAATGTCAATTATTTACAAAATATTATTTTTTCCTATTGTTAAAAATTATTATTTTTTTTCCCCTCAGAATCTTCTAGATGCCTTTTCCTTTTGTTGTGTGTTGTGTTGTCGGATGAGAAGCCTGTGGCTTGTGCATTATGTATTGCCTGATGATGTGTATGTAATGTCTGCATGTGAGGAGCGGTCAGTGAGCCCCCGATAGGTAGCATCATGCGTTCCTTACCTCCAGCCGAGGCGGCGGGCCGTGTGGGGAGAGGCCTCTGGACGCAGAAAATTACACAGGGAAAAAGAAAAAAAATGACGCCACATAGGAAAGTTTTAATGAAAAGGTTTGTCTGCAAGGTAAAGGCTTTGAAAATGATTTCTCTACTCATCTGAAACAGGCTTCCTTCTGTCAAGACAGTCACAGACATCATTGGCAGAAGCGGCAGAACAAGAGAAGCCGCGCATCTTGGCTGTCACAGAAAAAGCTGCGATTTTAAATAATAATTGAGAGTGAAGTGGCATAAATTATACAAAGAAGTGATTAGAAGAGAAAACAACAGGAAGACAGAAAACATCAGATCTGTGCAGGCCATGTGATGGGGAAAATCCTACTATAAAGGGAAACAGTACTCATGTATAACACATAAAAGTGCCATTTATTATACATCATCTACCTCTCTATCTGTATATCCCACTATCTATATGTATCTATCCATCCCTTCTATTTATCTCTTCATGCCTTATCTCATTATCTATCTATCTATCTATCGATATTTCTATCTATTCCTCTATCTCTCTATCTATCCATGTATCTATCTATCTATCCATCTATCCCTCTATCTATCTATCCCTCTATCTATCCCTCTATCTATCTATGTATCTATCCCTCTATCTATCTATCTATCTATCTATCTATCTATCTATCTATCTATCCCTCCATCTATCTATCTATCCCTCTATCTATCTATCCCTCTATCTATCTATCCCTCTATCTATCCCTCTATCTATCCCTCTATCTATCCCTCTATCTATCCCTCTATCTATCCCTCTATCTATCCCTCTATCTATCCCTCTATCTATCTATCCCTCTATCCCTCTATCTATCCCTCTATCTATCTATCTATCCCCCTATCTATCTATCTATCTATCTATCCCTCTATCTATCTATCTATCCCTCTATCTATCTATCATCTATCTATCCCTCTATCTATCTATCCCTCTATCTATCTATCTATCCATCTACCTATCTATCCCTCTATCTATCCATCTATCCATCTATCCCTCTATCTATCTATCTATCTATCCCTCTATCTATCTATCATCTATCTATCCCTCTATCTATCTATCCCTCTATCTATCTATCTATCCATCTACCTATCTATCCCTCTATCTATCTATCCCTCTATCTATCCATCTATCCATCTATCCCTCTATCTATCTATCTATCTATCCATCTATCTATCTATCCCTCTATCTATCCCTCTATCTATCTATCTATCCCTCTATCTATCTATCCCTCTATCTATCTATCTATCTATCTATGTATCTATCCATCTATCCCTCTATCTATCTATCTATCCCTCTATCTATCTATCTATCTATCCCTCTATCTATCATCTATCTATCCCTCTATCTATCTATCCCTCTATCTATCCCTCTATCTATCCCTCTATCTATCCCTCTATCTATCTATCCATCTATCCCTCTATCCATCTATCCATCTATCCCTCTATCTATCTATCTATCTATCTATCCCTCTATCTATCTATCCCTCTATCTATCCCTCTATCTATCTATCCCTCTATCTATCCCTCTATCCCTCTATCTATCCCTCTATCTATCTATCTATCTATCTATCCCTCTATCTATCTATCCCTCTATCTATCTATCTATCCCTCTATCTATCTATCTATCTATCTATCTATCTATGTATCTATCCATCTATCCCTCTATCTATCTATCTATCCCTCTATCTATCTATCTATCATCTATCTATCCATCTATCCCTCTATCTATCTATCTATCCATCTACCTATCTATCCCTCTATCTATCTATCCCTCTATCTATCCATCTATCCATCTATCCCTCTATCTATCTATCTATCTATCTATCCCTCTATCTATCTATCCCTCTATCTATCTATCTATCTATCCCTCTATCTATCTATCCCTCTATCTATCTATCTATCTATCTATCTATCTATGTATCTATCCATCTATCCCTCTATCTATCTATCTATCTATCCCTCTATCTATCTATCTATCCCTCTATCTATCTATCATCTATCTATCCCTCTATCTATCTATCCCTCTATCTATCCCTCTATCTATCCCTCTATCTATCCCTCTATCTATCCCTCTATCTATCCCTCTATCTATTTATCCATCTATCCCTCTATCCATCTATCCCTCTATCTATCTATCCCTCTATCTATCTATCCCTCTATCTATCTATCCCTCTATCTATCTATCCATCTATCTATCCCTCTATCTATCCCTCTATCTATCCCTCTATCTATCCCTCTATCTATCCCTCTATCTATCTATCCCTCTATCTATCCATCTATCTATCTATCTATCTATCTATCTATCTATCTATCTATCCCTCTATCCATCTATCCCTCTATCTATCTATCTATCTATCTATCCCTCTATCTATCTATCTATCCCTCTATCTATCTATCCCTCTATCTATCTATCTATCTATCCATCTATCCCTCTATCCATCTATCCATCTATCCCTCTATCTATCTATCTATCTATCTATCTATCTATCCCTCTATCTATCTATCCCTCTATCTATCCCTCTATCTATCTATCCCTCTATCTATCCCTCTATCCCTCTATCTATCCCTCTATCTATCTATCTATCTATCTATCCCTCTATCTATCTATCCCTCTATCTATCTATCCCTCTATCTATCTATCTATCTATCTATCCCTCTATCTATCTATCTTTCTATCTATCTATCTATCTATCTATCTATCCCTCTATCTATCTATCCATCTATCTATCCCTCTATCTATCCCTCTATCTATCTATCTATCTATCTATCCCTCTATCTATCCATCTATCTATCTATCTATCTATCTATCTATCTATCCCTCTATCTATCCCTCTACCTATCTCTCTACCTATCTATCTATCCCTCTATCCATCCATCCCTCTATCCCTCTATCTATCCCTCTATCTATCTATCTATCTATCCCTCTATCTATCTATCTATCTATCTATCTATCCCTCTATCTATCTATCTATCTATCTATCTATCTATTCCTCTATCTATCTATCCCTCCATCCGTCCATCTCACCATTATGTAATTGTGTATTACGCCTCCTCCTGTTGTACTCACATCTTTACCTATTCATATAAATTACAACAACAGTAAATGCCCCAGTGAATGCCAAACTCATATAAAGCAAAGACTGGAGACAGGGAAATGTTAATTGGGAAATAAATTATAGTATAATATTTTTACAGGATTCGTCTCGTACACAAAAACACCAGGTTCATCCTGACAATCCCACATTTTATTAGAGAGCAGACGTTACTGTGCGAGCCCTAATCCAGATATTCTCTATGCTGAACGCCCCAAAGATAAATTGGGGAATGGAACTGATTAAAAACGAAAAACTCCATTAATTAGGGCCGTTTTCTTCAGTTTTATACCTTTTACAAGTGTTAATCATTCGTATTATCTTTCATTTTTTATTTTTTTTTTTGTTTTTTTAGGAAAATTGAATAATCTGGCTTTGTGATGCTTTTTTGAAATATCATTTTAACCTGTTGAACTCCGATCAGTATCAATTTCTGGGAAAGTCACATCTGTAACAATCCATTGTCTGTTTGTACAATCTCTGGATGGGAGCAACAGGTATAACGGGATGTGGTGTCTGCAGGAGCGCAGGGGTGCTTTGCATATTCGCAGATATCTCTCATCATTCCTGACAACTTCACCTCTCATTATTCTGTATTTGGTGATGTTATTACAGTGGTGAGATTTCTGGACTGAAGTCTATGGGTCTTGTAAATAGAATTCGAAAAACTAATTCAACATTTTGTAGATCATTAAATATACAAATTCCTAACCAAACAAGAAATTTAAAAAAAAAATAAAAAAATATATATACCGAATATTTTTTTTTATTTTTCTTCACATTTTAAGCCATATGAGAAACAAAAACTGGGTAAAAAAAAAAAAAAGTTTTAAAGCAATATTAAAACTTACAATATTCTAAAGTTTGCAGATTTTATAGTCTCAAGATTTTGGGAAGGTTAATTAATTGGGATTCTAAAAAAGGCTGAAAATTTAGGGTTACATTTGACCTTAGTCCAGATCAGTTCAAGATAGAGGTTTAGTAGTAAGAGCGGATTCTGAGGATCTTGTCGCTCCACTCTTCAGGGTCAAATTTAACCCACAATAACTAGAGATGAGCGAATCCATTCTAAATTAATTGATTTTGCTATGAATTTTTCCCCAGAATTTAGATTAAAAAAAATCCAAACGTTTTGGCAGCCAATCTAGAATTTTGTTGGCTTCTATTATACTGATATTCTCCATAATTCTCCTGCTCCCCGTATAATACTTTGGTTGCTTTTCTTTGACCATCTCTTCCTGGTCTACTGGTGGGTGTCACCCCTGCCTAGATCCAAAGTAGTGAAGATGACTGTGGGAAAAGGCACAAAATAGGGTCTTACCCGGTATAACAAGTGGGGGCAAGTGTAGTTTAAAAACACTCACCTGATGGGGTTGTGCAAGTCACAACCCCTATGAAGGCACGTAATAAAGGTGGAAGGCAGCGGTCCCGCAATATAGATATATTCCAAGAGGTAGAGCAGAAAGCAGGTTTCAAAATCTGCAGAAAGCGGATTTTGAAACCTGCTTTCTGCTCTACCTCTTGGAATAGACCCAAAGTAGTCACGTTGGGTGTGATGATCATCATATTTAGTCTTAAGGGCGCTTTACACGCTGCGACATCGCTAGCGATGTCACTAGCAATCGCACCCGCCCCTGTCGTTTGTGCGTCACGGGCAAATCGCTGCCCGTGGCAGACAAAATCGTTACACAGGTATGTGTGACGCGCACTAACGACGTTGCTGTGGCTAGCGAACAACCTCTTTTCTAAGGGGGCGGTTCGTGTAGCGTCACAGCGACATCACACAGCAGGCAACCAATAGACGCGGAGGGGCGGAGAGCAGCCGCATGAAGATCACTCCCACCTCGTTGCCGGAGGACGCAGGTACGTTGTTGTTCGTCGTTCCCAGGGTGTCACATGTAGCGATGTATGCTGCCTCAGGAACGACGAACAACCTGCGTCCCAGAAGATCAACGACATTTTGAAAATGAATGACGTGTCAACGATCAATGGTGTGGTGAGTATTTTGGATCGTTAGCGGTTGCTCGTACATGTCACACGCAACTACGTCGCTAACGAGGTTGGATGTGCATCATGAATTCCATGACCCCAGCGACATCTCATTAGCGATGTCGTTGAGTGTAAAGCGGCCTTTAGTCAATGGCAGTACCGGTGAGAAGAGAAAAGATCTGGAACTCCCAGAAGGAGAAGAAAGCCATCGAGCTGTCAATCGGAGGACAGCTACGGTTAAGGTCAAAAGAGGTCATGTTGGGTGTGATGCACATCATTGGCATGCAATATGTCCCACATTACTATAAAGTCTTAGTCAATGGCAGCACCGATGAGAAGAGAAAAGATCTGGTGCTACCAGAAGGAGAAGAAAGCCATTGAGGAGTCAGTTGGAGGACAGGTACGGGGAAGGCTGAGTATAAGAGTTTTTTCAGACCAAATTTATCTGATACAGATTGAATCGCATCCCTCTCAAATTGAGAAAATCTAACTATATAAAATTTAAGGAAACTTGCTTAATGTATAACTCTTTCAGTCTACTTATTATAGGGTTACTTTAGTCCCATGTTAGATGATCGAAATATATTATATTGTATTTTAAGCTCTGACCTCCTAATTTCTTATCTGTACATGGAATTACATCCGGTAGCCTATTGGTTACAAATCAAGTCCTCAGATCTGCCATGAAGATACAACCTGTGGTCTTAGGGCTGGTTCACACTAAGCGACAGCGACAACGAGGTCGCTGTTACGTCACCATTTTCTGTGACGTAACAGCGACCTTATAAGTCGCTGTTACGATCGCTGCTTAGCTGTCAAACACAGCAGCCGAAGCAGCGATCATAACCGCGAGAGCAGGGAGCCGCGCACACTGCTTAGCGCTGGATCCTTGCTCTCCTAGCTACAGTACACATCGGGTTAATTAACCCGATGTGTACTGCAGCTACATGTGCAGAGAGCAGGGAGCCGCGCACACTGCTTAGCGCTGGCACCTTGCTCTCCTAGCTACAGTACACATCGGGTTAATTAACCCGATGTGTACTGCAGCTACATGTGCAGAGAGCCGGAGCCGGCAGCACAGGCAGCGTGAGAGCTGCGGAGACTGGTAACTGAGGTAAATATCGGGTAACCACCTTGGTTACCCGATGTTTATCTTGGATACAGCTTACCGCAGCTGCCAGATGCCGGCTCCTGCTCCCTGCTCGCTTCATTTCGTCGCTCTCTCGCTGTCACACACAGCGATCTGTGTGTCACAGCGGGAGAGCGCCTTTGAAGAAAACGAACCAGGGCTGTGTGTAACGAGCAGCGATCTCGCAGCAGGGGCCAGATTGCTGCTCAGTGTCACACACAGCGAGATCGCTAATGAGGTCACTGTTGCGTCACCAAAACCGTGCCGTAGCAGCGATTTCGGTAGCGATCTCGCTATGTGTGAAGCACCCCTTAAGGTGGCCATAAAGTCTTTTGAACCCACAGATTTTTGTAAAACTGAGCCATCTTACATGTTTAACAGTTGTTCAGCTGATGTCAAGGAACAAAAAGGATCAGATTTGTCTGATTTCTTTTTTTTAATCAAGATAGGCAAGTTTCTATCAAACACGCTGACAACATGCTGGCAAATCATAACAAAGGAGTTTTCGTATAGGGCGTCAATGAAATCCAGACAAAAATCATAGGCGCTATTGCAAAGGTCTGAGATGTCTTATTGTAGAACATTTGGGTCTTAGTTTTGTCTAAAAACATCATTTCAAGTCATGCTACAAATCTCCCCCATTATAGTAGGTTTAGTGTCCAGTGTCATAACATTGTGGTAAGTATATTAAATCCAATGAACACAGATCAGTCGTAGAATGTAGTGTCGGGAGAGGCAAGACCAGTGATTGGCACAACTTATCCACTACATTTCCGTAATGGAGCTTAAGCCCTGCATACACACTAGGTGAAAGTTTCGTGAATTTTCTGTTTTGGAACATCTGGCCAACCGTCTGATGTATATGGGGAGCCCACCCCATCATCTCTTGGGCCTTTGGAATTTCGATGGCTGATTTTTTGTTTTTCAATGGAAATAAACCTGTGTTAGAAAAGGCCATCAGAGACCTTCTCTCTTTCCATTAAACTCATGAACATTCATTTGTTTATGATTATGGGATTCAGGAGAGTCAACTGTTTACCGAGAGCTACTCAAGTATACAACCAGCTTTAGTGGTAAAGGTGTTACCTGGCAGCGGTGTAAAACTGAACACTGCAAATTACATTGGGGCTCCACAGACCTACCCAGATGTGTGCACATTTACCGGTCATTAGACTAGGACATCTCTATGACACCTGCCTAACATGCACACATCTTGGAAAATGTGTAGGGTCATAACTTCAGGTTCAGAACTGAGTGGTGACGGATTATTCTGTGAAATTCTTTGGGGAATCAGTGGAGTGGGTCAATTTCTTCTTGATGGAATATCTCATATGCATCAACCTTGGCCCAGAGACACCTGAATTTTTTAGTATGCATCTGTATAAAGCCAAGCATACACATGGTTTACTTTGGGCCAAATGCTCTTTTGGCTAACGGTTTCCACCTCCGATAGTTCCTCTAAGCATTGTCAATTTGTTGGTAAGGTTGACCACCATAAATATAATGCGTTTGATCTGGGTAGTGGATTCTTTCTTCTGCCTCTCCAGCTGTTGTGAGGCTACGACCGTCTGGGCTTTGGTGTTTCACGACTACCATAGGTCAGAGAACAATGCTCTATACATTGTATAACTGTGAAAATAATTAGGACTTAAGATGAAATTCATGCATCCTGTCATCTTTTTTTAGCCTGTACTGGAGATAGGATCTGAAGGCAGCTGCATCTAGTTTAATCTCATCAACCATCTGGTGCTTTGCCCTCGTTTCTTATCTATGGTTTGTGGTATGAGATGCCAACAGCCGCCTGGCATAGGTGGGTGGAAATTGAGTGGGCGACCCAATGCACTTTACAAATCTAGGTTCAGGTTCTTTATCTCTTCTCCACTTCCTCAGGCGCGAGCTTTATCCTAGCCTTTACCCTCAAAATGAGATGTCAGTGCAGATATATCGGTCCGACCGGGGACTGGAGGAGACAAAGACTGAAAACTTACTGTATGAAATACTGTAATAAACTATATTGTCCACAATAACCCTAAACTCCATTCTAAAAAATTGCACCAATATGTAAAATGAACAGTACCGATACCGACCTCTCAGTCCCACTAGGCTCCAGTTTTGATGGTCACCTCAGGTCTCTGTTTAATTATTATTTACAAGTGTCATCACTGCCGGGAAATAAACAGAGAATGGTCGCTTCAGCCGACTGGCAGATGGTCTTGGCCCGACTACATGGGAATGGCCGGAAGTATCAATTTATTTAGTTCTCCTATGTGATAATTTTTGTATAATTCACTTATATTGTACACACATTGTCATCACCATTACAATCTAAATTCGAAATTTGGGGGGCCTTGGAGAGCAGATGACGTCATTGGTCAGATTTCAACCCATGAACCCAGCGTTGCAAAGCAACAATGCTCAATTTGGCCAGCAGATTAGTTTCAGACTGATTTTTTGGAGACCAAATCGAAAGTGCCAATTCTCATAGCAAAAAATTTACTATGCTATAAGGATTTTCCTGTCCCTACAGCATAATAAGAGGAATCTATGGGGTTAAAAAAATCTAAATATTCACTTGTTGTAGGCGGCCCTAATTTTCTTGCGTTGTCTTTGATGCAGCTTCCCTATCCTCCACGATGGTTGTTTTCCAACCCAGAGATGAAGTGTATTTTGGGGGAGGGGAAGGACAATGCATTGGCACTGAGGACACTGATTGGCTGCAATTTTTTGGGGATTTGTGCAAGTCAAATCCTCAAAATTGCAGATTTGACATTCGATATTTTGGAGGATAATTGTGATGAATTTAATTTCTTGTGAACTAGTTTTATATCCATCCATGACCAGTAATGGCCATCTTGCTGCCCAATATATATAGTTTTGTTCATCCGTATCTTTCTGTAGAATGAATACAACAGTTAAGCTGCAGCGAAGTCTGACAGGTGGGGAAGCTGTAATGATGGTCCGGACAGGCGGAGAAGTTGTAATGATGGTTTGGAGAGGCAGAGAAGTTGTAATGATGGTCTGGAGAGGTGGAGAAGTTGTAATGATGGTCTGGAGAGGCGGAGAAGTTGTAATGATGGTCCGGACAGGAGGTGGAAAAGTTGTAATGATGGTCCAGAGAGGCGGAAAAGTTGTAATGATGGTTTGGAGAGGCAGAGAATTTGTAATGATGGTCCCGACAGGCAGAGAAGTTGTAATGATGGTCCTGACAGGCAGAGAAGTTGTAATGATGGTCCGGAGAGGCAGAGAAGTTTTAATGATGGTCCAGAGAGGCAGAAAAGTTGTAATGATGGTCCTGACAGGCAGAGAAGTTGTAATGATGGTCCGGAGAGGCAGAGAAGTTGTAATGATGGTCCAGAGAGGCAGAAAAGTTGTAATGATAGTCCTGACAGGCAGAGAAGTTGTAATGATGGTCCGGAGAGGCAGAGAAGTTTTAATGATGGTCCAGAGAGGCAGAAAAGTTGTAATGATGGTCCTGACAGGCAGAGAAGTTGTAATGATGGTCCGGAGAGGCAGAGAAGTTGTAATGATGGTCCAGAGAGGCAGAAAAGTTGTAATGATAGTCTGGAAAGGCAGATAAGTTGTAATGATGGTCCGGAGAGGCAGAGAAGTTGTAATGATGGTCCAGAGAGGCAGAGAAGTTGTAGTGTGCGTTTGGACAGGTGGAGACATTGTAATGATGGTCCAGAGAGGCAGTGATTTTTTTTAGTGCCTTTTCTTCGGTGAGGGAGGGATAAAAATAAATGTTTGCAATATATGGTAGATCTATAGTGGTTGTTACATTGCATTCATTACCTTCTGACATTTTGAGCTGAGTCCACCTTTTACTGTTGCTTTTTCCCTTGATGTAGGAGGTCAATAGCAGCAATATATTGTACATATGTAACCATAGGAGGTATTTTTCTATTGAATTTAATGGGTCATATTTCCTTTTACCAAGTATAATACTCGGATGATATAAAGGCTTTACAGAAATATTAGCTTTGTGCGCTTCAGAGCTGCAGCATATGAATATCTTTGTTTTATATACACGAGGCTGTGTAACCTCTATTAAGTTGTTCTATTTTGTCTGGTTCACGGCAGATGGATGCAGATGCTCCAGTAATGGTCTCTACTTGACCATCACTGATGTCCTGCGGTGCACACTATGTCCATGGCATTCTCCGATAGCACCACTTAGGAATAGATTCTGAGAAAGCCCGTGCAATTCAGGCCAGGGAATGAATGATGTGTTACCATTAACATGTCAGATGTCAGAATATGAAAGCAAATGCTCAGTTGATAGAAAAATGCAGCCTTGGTGATAGCAAAGCTGTGAGAAATTGTTTTTTTCCCCCTTGTATCTATTTCTTTATATATATATATATATATATATATATATATATATATATATATATATAACAAAAATATAAATGCAACCCTTTTGTTTTTTATGAGCTGAACTCTAAGATCTAAGACTATTTCTAAATCTGTGTTAGTGATCACTTCTCCTTTGCCGAGATAATCCATCCACCTCACGGGTGTGGAATATCAAGATGCTGATTAGGCAGCATGATTATTGCACAGGTGCGCCTTAGGCTGGCCACTATGAAAGGCTTCAGAAATTTCCAGCTCACCACCACCTGGCCCCACCGTGCCTCAGTCCCGGACCTCGGCCCTGCCCCAGCAGCACAGCAATGAAGAAAGAAAGACTAGTCCAGCTAAGTGCTAACGGTGGTACCACCGTTAACACTCTGCTGGACTAGTCTTTCTTTCTTCACTATAAAGGGCCACTGTAAAATGTGCAGTTTTACAACACAGCACAATGCCACAGATGTCACAGGTTTTGAGGCAGTGTGCAACTGTCATGCTGACTGTATTAATGTCCACCAGAGATGTTGTCCATTAATTGAATGTTCATTTCTCCACCATAAGTCGTCTGCAAAGGTGTTTCAGAGAATTTGGCAGAACATCCAACCGACCTCACAACCGCAGGCCACGTGTAACCGCAGCAGCCCTGGACCTCCACATCCAGCATCTTCACCTCCAAGATTGTCTAAGACCTGCCCCCTGGACAGCGGCTGCACAAACAGTAAGAAACCGTCTCAGGGAAGCTCATCTTCTGCTCGTCCTCATCATCGGGAGTCTCCACCTGACTGCAGTTTGTTGTCGTAGCAGACTTGAGTGGCCAAATGTTCATATTCGATGGCATTTCGCACATTGGAGAGGTTTCTCTTCATGCATGAATCCTGGTCTTCACTGTACAAGGCAGATGACAGACAGTGTGTACAGCGTTGTGAGGGTGAGCGTTTGCTGATGTCAGCGTTGTAAATACAGTGGTCCATGGTGGCGGTGGGGTTATGTATAGTGTATGTTATGGACAACAATCACAGGGGCATATTATTGATGCCATTTTGAGTGCACAGAGATACCATGATGAGATCCTGATGCCATTGTTGTGCCTCGTCCACGACCACCACCTCATGTTGCAGCTGATAATGCGCGGCCCCATGGGGGTGCAAAGTTCTGTACATAATTTCTGGAAGCTAAAAACATCCCAGTTCTTGCATGGCGGCATATTCACCGGACACGTCACCCATTGGGCAGATTTGGGATGCTCTCGATCAGTGTATACAACAGCGTGTTCCAGCTTTTGCCAATATCCAGCAACTTCACAGCCATTGTAGAGGAGTGGAAAAAGAATCCACAGGTCACAGTCACCAACCTGATCAACTCTGTGCGATGGAGATGTGCTGCTCTATGTGAGGCAAATAGTGGTCATACCAGATACTAACTGGTTTTTCAACCTCCTCAAACCCTCCTAATACTGTAGAGTTGCACAATGTTAGGGTGACCTTTTATTGTGGCCAGCCTTAGGCGCACCTGTGCAATATTCATCCTTTCTAATCAGTATATATATATATATATATATATATATATATATATATATACGGTACAGATCAAAAGTTTGGACACACCTTCTCATTCAAAGAGTTTTCTTTATTTTCATGACTCTAAAAATTGTAGATTCACATTGAAGGCATCAAAACTATGAATTAAAACATGTGGAATGACATACTTAAAAAAGTGTGAGCTTCAAGAGGTAGTCACCGGAGATGGTCTTCCAACAGTCTTGGAGGAGTTCCCAGAGATGCTTAGCACTTCTTGGCCCTTTTGCCTTCACTCTGCGGTCCAGCTCACCCCAAACCATCTCGATTGGGTTCAGGTCTGGTGACTGTGGAGACCAGGTCATCTGGCGTAGCACCCCATCACCCTTCTTTTTAGTCAAATAGCACTTACACAGTCTGGAAGTGTGTTTGGGGTCATTGTCCTGTTGAAAAATAAATGATGATCCAACTAAATGCAAACCGGGTGGAATAGCACGCTGCTGCAAGATGCTGTGGTAGCCATGCTGGTTCAGTATGCCTTCAAATGTGAATAAATCCCCAACAGTGTCACCAGCAAATCACCCCCACACCATCACACCTCCTCCTCCATGCTTCACGGTGGGAACCAGGCATGTAGAGTCCATCCGTTCACCTTTTCTACAAAGACACGGTGGTTGGATCCAAAGATCTCAAATTTGGACTCCTCAGACCAAAGCACAGATTTCCACTGGTCTAATGTCCATTCCTTGTGTTCTTTAGTCCAAACAAGTCTCTTCTGCTTGTTGCCTGGTCTTAGCAGTGGTTTCCTAGCAGCTATTTTACCATGAAGGCCTGCTGCACAAAGTCTCCTCTTAATAGTTATTCTAGAGATGAGAAGGTGTGTCCAAACTTTTGGTCTGAACTCTATATTATATATATATATATATATATATATATATATATATATATACACACATACATATTTATTTCTTGTTTTCTTAATAGTTTTATAATACAATATGTATTTTAAATTACACAATTTACATATTATTATTATTTTGTATTATGCACTACCATATTATTGACCCTTATTCTATTTTTCATATTATGCATTTATTTTGTATTATGCAGTATTATACTTTTAACTATTATTATTCTATTATTATATTGCGCATTTATTTAGCTTTCTCTTACACATATTGTAATTTTTCTTATATAATTTGCATATTTTATCAACTTATTTATTTTCTATTATTTATGAATAAGATGGTGTTATATTTTCAATCATTTATTTTATATTTAATTTTTATTTATTTATTTTGTATCACTGTATATAACCTTTTTTTTTATTTTATAGCATTACTCACCGTACGTAGCTCCTTAATGTATTTAAACTGTTTTCACTTTATGTCCTTTCTTTGCTTGGAAGCAAGTTGTCCCATTATGATTATCTATTTGAAACCTTTTTTTCATCCGTTCGTTGTTAGCTTGTATTAATCATTTTATGTCAAGTGCTAGCTCTTTTGGGCAGCCATGTATGCAGATGTACTGATGTTACTCTTTATTAATGCAAAGTAGATGTGAATGTGATCTGGCCTTGAGTAACTCGATGGTACGAAACCTCCATGGTAATGGAACTATTGTGCGGTTTAATTCTTTGAATCTTGTAAACTTAAAATATAAATTAGACATTGGTCATATGACTGTTAGGACTTTAGAACACCCTTTTTGCTGAGATGATTCTTTTTATTGTGAATCATTTTGGACTTTGGTATTGGAAATTATTCTAACCGTTATATTTGCGTAATCTATATAGTTTGAGCTTTGGATCTCACGTCTTGGCCAGGATCACTTTGGGACACAGTCTTTTGTAGGACCTGTCACAAGTCCTGCCGAGAATGATAAGGGTCTACTTCATTGCCAACAGGTTTGATGTAGGCTAAACCAGGGAGTGGAGTCCTAAAAATTGCTCTGTACTCTTAACCAGGCAATCCTGAAGCCGCTACCCCAGGAAGTCTCGATTATCAAAGGCTATTCTGTATTTGAACAAAAGTATGTGATACCAAGGCAGCACACAATAATGTGGAAAGGAGCGAGTTTAACGCTACACTGCCGTGTAAGGAGAGACAAGTCTGATGAGTCGGAAAGGTGATTTATTCGACAACACGTTTCGGAGAAACCTTCTCCTTAATCAGGTCACAATCAGTGAAACAATCCGAAACGCGTTGTCGAATAAATCACCTCTAAGACACATCAGACTTGTCTCTCCTTTCACGGCAGAGCGGCATTAACCCCTTTCTTTCCATATTATTGTCTACATCTTCTGGGACTGCAGCAGCCATTGGATATCTATGCTTCTAAGTGGTTGTGACTCATACAACCCGACAAGGTGAGCCTCCTTATCATATCACCCTTGTTTTTCCAATTGGATAAGACCATATTTTGGACTTCTCTGTCTTCCAGTCATTTCTCAGCATACCAAGGTAGCAAGCAGATAGTACAGTTAGAAGGACAAAAAAGTCAGGGGAAACAAAACTCAATCATAAAAGGAAGAGTGATCGAGGTTAGGATGGACGGCACATAAAATATTTAGGTCAGGAGGGCGGCAGACAACATAATGAGGTCAGGATTGGCGGCAGACAATACAATGAGGTCATGATGGGCGGCAGACAACAAAAGGAGGTCAGGATGGGTGGCTGACAAAAAAATTTAGTTGAGATGGGTGGCAGACAAAATAATGAGGTCAGGATGGGCAGCAGACAATATACTGAGGTCAGAATGGGTGGCAGACAATATAATGACGTAAGAAAGGGTGGCAGATAGTGTTGAGCGAGTAGTTAACTATTTGTACTCGCTATGCTGTTCGCGAGTACTGTCCGCTACTCGCACGAAAAGTATGGCTTTCGGGTTACTCGCTACTTAGCGAGTATTTCCTATTGACCTTCATTGCGCCCGCTACTCGTAACGAATATGCGAGTAGGGGACAGTACTCTCTAACAGCATAGCGAGTACGAATAGTTAACTATTCACTCAACACTAAAGGCAGACAATATAATGAGGTCAGGATGGGCGGCAGACAAAATTAGGTTAGAATGGGTGTCGGACAAAAAAAATTGGCTGGGCTAGGCGGCAGACAAAATAATTAGGTCAGGATGTGTGATAGACAAAATGATGTGATCAGAAACAAGTTTGGTCAAAACCAACTGATAAAAGAGGAATACATCCATGAACAATACAGGTGTCAACAGTATCCTATTTTTCAGGTGCTGGGTAGTTGAAGAAGGATCCATAACACATCTGTGGTGACTGGGTGTTATTGACTGGAGGAAAAGCGATTTAGGGTATGCTGGCCTATTAAATTGTTAGACATCAACATTTGTGCCCTAACTAGAGGGTAACAATGGAAAATGGGATCATAGACATGGAAGACCCAAAATGAAGAGTATTCCCAAAGAAGTGCAGGACACTAGCAAGAGATAGTAGAGGGATAGTGGTTCTTGACAAAATCTTTGTAGACCTGTTCTAATAGAGACTTATTGTGTCAGTTCTAGTGTCAGCTGGTGCCATTTTCATCCTGGCCTTGGAAATGGATTGTAATCCACTACACCGATACCTGCAGCTTGGGGTTAAAGTCATCAACAAGCCATAAAAGAGGTGCCCTAATTCGTTTCAGTGCTTTTGGATGATCTCCACCATTGGCCATGCGATTTGGTCATGTTCCAAACCAAAAAATTAGTGCAATAATGAATTGATCATTGCCATTTGCTTGAAGCTTTAATGGACTCATGATGTTTTGACTCTTGCTTGATTCTTGGGTTGAGAAACCAGAAGACCAATGAAGTAATCAAAGATGATATCTCAACTTCTACTTATGCAACCAAACAAGACAAGCTGAGGTCTTCCTTTATTTAACAATCTAATAGGATAATAATCCTCGTAATTCTAGATACCTAGACATCTTAGTCTCTCCCTCACATGTGGACACGTAAACATCCAAGCTCGGAAGCTGAGGCTGCGAATCACATCGAATTGTTCATCTAAAAACACTGATCTAAGACTTTTACCAGAGTGTCGGCACTTATGATCACCAAGCAGGAGTTCGAGATTCTTCAGAAAAATGCTTAATAAAAGTCAACAGATTAACAGAAGTAAAAAAAAGAGAAGAAAAAGAAATTACTTCCAAAATGGCTCTACTTTTTTTTTTTCCATTTAAGCGAGGGCATTTCCAGTGCTAAAACAGAATGTTAATTGAAATCAAACTGTGCCAACAGGAACATTGGAAAGAGACCAGTCAGGATTAGACTAATTAAGATATCCATAAAGAAGAAATAATTAAACAGGTTGAATTGCCTTAAAGAGGAATTTAGGAATAAACTGAAACAAAATAAATGATTGAGCTGCTGAGATGGAGCCTCGGTGGGCCTGATCCCCAGAACTTCTGTATGAAGGACGAAGAAGAAGAGGAAGACTTTCAAAGGCATCCAGAAAGGTTTGGATTATCCTTGTTGGGCGTGAATTGGAACCAGATTGTAATATTATCTGAACATCTTAAACCATCCATCACGAGAGTCCCAAATGAGTTCCCCTCTCCGTGGTTTACCTTGAGCGCTCAACCTATAAAACAAAATAAACGTATGATAGGACAACAGGCTGGAATATATTACAGGTGTCGAATGATGTTGTTGCCACTTTATTTCCTTTACACCTTTTCTTGATAAGATTTGCCATCACTTTTGGAACCTCTGGAATATCCAATGGTCCTCAGCAAGTTGTGTCTCCATCACAGTGGTCCTAAGCCATGTAAATGGCCCAGAAGGTCACTGTACATGTATAGCTTAGAAGACACAGCTCTACATTGACATTACATTGCCTTTACGGTCAAGATCAGTGAGGATCCTAGAGGGCAGACCACCACCAAAAATAGAGCAATGAAATAAATATCCTAGCGATATTCGACCTCCGTTCTATTAGTTGTTATTGACACTTGCTGGAAATAGCCGAATGCTGTGGTCCGCTTCCATGGCAGTCCCATAAAGAATGGAATAGAGATCGAACATGAGCATCTCTGCATCATACAAGATAGGCCTCTGCGCAGCCCTGTTCTCAGGATCGCTGAGTGTTCCAGAAGTCGAACAGTCAGCAATCGGCAAACCATAGATTGAGGATGAAGTCAAACACTCAGGGATCGGCAAACCATAAATTGAGGATGATTCACAATTTTAGGAATACCCCTACAGGGCATATTTTTCAATACCATGGTCACCATTTGGATGCTGTATTACGGTTCTACACCTCTTTGAAGTTGCATAAATCTTCGGAAAGAAAAAGGCAAGAGAGACAATTTCCTGCACTGTTACAAAAGAAGAGTAAAAAATAGAGGTGTCCACCATTGGGGACATTTTTGTTTACATAAATGCATGTATTTGTGATTAAAATTCATTTTTACAATTTCAAATTTTACACAATTTTCCTCAATGTTGCAAGATCTTTTATTTGCTGCAGAATGAGTTAATTAAGCATGCATCATTGAGCTCACTCTGACAGTCTAAGGGAGCAGTTTATAATTGTTATCTGTCTTTTCTGAGTTCCTCTCAGTTGATTTATTGCCCCTGACCACATCAAAGTTGAAAGTGCAAGGAAACAAACACCCTGCAAAAGCCAAACTGTGCAAACATTTTAATGACATCCAATTGCATAAATAATTTTAAATAAGAAAATACTAGGCAAAATAATCTGTATTTATTTTCCCGCAAGGGGAAAAACCATTTACTTAATAATTAGTCAAAAATAACGCACAAATAAAGATAAAAAGTAGTACCTAGATAAAAAAATAGTACAAAAAAATGTAAAAGAATAGTAAATAAAAGATGGATAAACTGTATATAGAAGTGTATGAAAAACAACTATTAACTAGATAAAAAAAAGATAAAAAGTAGTACCTAGATAAGAAAAAAAGAATACAAACTAAATTATAAAAAATTACAAAATTGAAAAAAAGATAAACTGTATATAAAAGTGTTTAAAAAGGAACTATTAACTAGATAAAAAAAGATAAAAAGTAGTACATAGATAAGAAAAGAAAATACAAACTAAAATACAAAAAAAAAGTACAAAAATTATTGAGAAAAAAATGGATAAAATGTATATAGATGTGTATAAAAAATAACTAGTACCTAGATAAAAAAAGAATAAAACTACGGTATATTACAAAAACATTGGCAAAACACAAACAGTGAGAAAAAAAAGAAAATGTGTATAGAAGTGTATAAAAAACAACTACTAACGAGAAAAAAAAAGATACACAGTACTACCTAAATAAAAAAATACAAACTAAATTACAAAAACAATGACAAAATACAAAAATTAGTTAGAAAAATGTATAAAATATATATAGAAGTGTATAACAAACAACTAGTAACTAGAAAAAAAAGGATACAAAGTACTACCTAGATAAGAAAAAATCAATACAAACTACAATACAAAAACAACTAAAAATACAAAAATGAGTAATTAGAGTAAAAAAATGAATAAAATGTATACAGAAGTGTATAAAAAAATAAAAGTAGTACCTAGATAGGAAAAAAAGAATACAACTGAATTACAGAAACAATGACAAAATACAAAAATTAGAAAAAAATGTATAAAATATATATATATAGAAGTGTATAAAAAACAACAACCTAGATAAAAAAGGATACAAAGTACTACCTAGATAAGAAAAAAAGCAATACAAACTACAATACAAAACAACTACAAATACAAAAATGAGTAATTAGAGTAAAAAAAATTAATAAAATCTATACAGAAGTGTATAAAAAACAACTACTAACTAGATAAAAAAAGAGTAAAAAAAAGTAGTACAAAAATAAGAAAAAAAGAATACAAACTAAATTACAATAACAATGCCAAAATACAAAAATTGGTACAATTTATAGAGAAGTGTATAAAAAAATCAACTTGTAAAAAAAAGAATACAAACTAAAATACAAAAACCATGACAAAATACAAAAATGAGTAATTAAAGTTAAAAAATGGATACAATATATATATATAGAAGTGCATAAAAAAAACTAGTAGCTAGATAAAAAACATCAAGTAGTTAAAATGGATAGAACTATATAAAACAAAAGATAAAAAGCAGTAAGTAGAGAAAAATATAGATTTTCAAATTTTTTTTATATTGAATTAAAGGCTTTAACGATTGTAAATTAACCTGTATTATATGCGCCAGTAAAATAAATGATTAAATCAATACATATTGCCCAATAACACTTTAATCAATAGGTGTAATAAAAGCAATTAGCATAGGAAGTGCAGCGCGTTCTCTGCAAATTAAAAGTATATATTTTTGAAAAGTAATTAACCATCAGGTTAAATTGCAACGCGCCGCTCCATACACAGATACACTTCAAGGATGATTATTACGAAGCTGGGAGACGGTTAACCATTGCCGATAGTGTATATGGAATAAAGGAAAGCCTTTACCACGGCATTGTTCACTCCCACACTCACTTTAAACAAAACTAGACATTTCTATTCTAAGTAATTACAACCTTTCCTTTATAATTGAGCCGCCATGAAGAGATGAGCCATTATAATAAATAATTAGCACATGTCATTCACAATATCGGAGGGATTTCATGCAACATTGAGCAAGAACTACACAAGGACACGTGACCAAAATTTCTTGGAAATTAGGCTTCAAGAAAATGACGAGTTGGCACCAGGTGCGGCATTAATGGCGGCAATAACATGTTTAACCAATCAATGGGATAAACATTGGCGGAAAGAGCGGACACTGTTAGGTGCTGTTTCGTTACGTTTCTGGAGTAATGTTTTTGGAATCCTTAAACCATTTGATGTCCGGCAGCCTCTCCACAGCTCTGCACATTTTGGCGCAGCTGCTTGAAACTGGAATTAAAATGCCAAAAGTTGCAATTTTTTTGCGTAATTCCGCAACTTTTTGTGTCACACCACAGTACAGGCTCCATGTACATGACTCTGGTTTCAGCCCTGTCATGACAAACTTTTTTTATAGAAAGGTCACTGCCCACTACAAGATCAGCACACTCTTCTCTTGAAACATTCTTTGCTTCTGGGTGGTCATGCTGACTGTGATAGCGGGGAACCGGGGCTCCTAAGCTGTCCCTCGTGCTAACCTCAAGGATACTCCTGATGGTGGAGAAGCTTGAGTCTCCTTCCTGGCCCTGCTCCTAACCAGTCCTGATCTGATTGCCCCTCCACCTCCCCTAGAAAGGGATGAGATAGGAATGGGATGAAACTCACAAGTAAAGACAGACACGGGAAAACCAAAACTCTGTCACACTTTTGTGACACATAAAAATAAAGGCAATAAGAGATTCAGAAGAAAAACAAGAGCAGGAAGGAAGCAACAAAACAACAGGGGTAAACTTCACAACTGCACCAAGCAATAAGCACAACTTTCACCAGACAGTCTGGGACACCACACCTCACAGACCAACATAAAATAAACTATAGCTGGCATGGGTGGAAGGTTTCAAACAGCATAAATAGGAGGGGAGCAGATGTGATAGGTCTCCCCACAACATGTGATCAAAGGAGCAAGCAGACCAGCCTGGATTAACTCTTGCTAGCCTGCCTATGAATCTGCACACAGCAGTTCAATGCCAGAGTCTGCCTGTGTTGCTCCCAGACACCAGAGAAACCATCGGACGGAGTGTCAGAATCTGCAATCTGAACAGAGACCGACACCGCCATGACAGTCGGCAAAGTTTATGCAAAACTCTGTGTGACAGTGGTGATCTCATTCCCCCAGTGACACTGTGATTTTCCACTTGCCTCTATTTCTCTCCCCAATCCATGCTCCAGTTACATGCAATACTATCCTCTGTCATGTTATCATATCTTTTTTGTAGAAAAGTCACTGCCTACCACAAGATCAGCACACTCTTCTTCTGTTTATTGCAGGATTCTACTCCTTCTGTATGCCTCCATTCTTCTCTTTACACAAGGTGTCTGGCTCTTTTCATGCTCAGCCCCCGGACTTTAAGGCTATGTGCCCACGCTGCGGAATTTGCGCGGATTTTGCCGCGGATTTGCCGAAAATCTGCAGCAGCGGCACTTCCAAGCCATTTCAATGGCATTTTGGAAATGCTGTGTCCATGCTGCGGATTTTTCCGCTGCGGATTTGCCGCGGATTTTGATCCGGAAAAATCTGCAGCATGTCAATTGTTTGGTGCAGATTTGGTGCGGATTTTTGGTTTTGAATGGGGAAAAAAAAAAATCCGCATCAAAATCCGCGGTAAATCCGCGGGTGCGGATTTGCCGCGAAAGTCGCGGATTTTCAGGCAGAATAATCCGCAGGTACATTCTACCGTGGACACATAGCCTAGTAATACAGTCAAATTAGTAGTCTGGTCACTGACTGCCACAAAATCAGCACACTTTTCTCCTGCAGATTACTGTAGGATACTACTCCATCTGCTTGTCTCTATTCTTTTCATCACACCATATCTTTAGTCTCTGTCATATATAGTCTAATCCTCAGTAGCATAATTGCAAAAAAAATGACAGGTCACTTCCTAGCACAAGAACAGCACACTCTTCTCCTGCTGCAATCATTGTTCCTTAAGCACCAGGATCTTTTGTACCGGTTTTCTTTGCACCTCATATATTTACAACTCTTAGGCACTAAGGTCTGGGTGCGCCAGTTATCTTTGCAGCTTAATCTATCTTTTGCTCTTAAGCTGGGTTCACATTAAGCGACAGCGACAACGACGTCGCTGTTACGTCACCATTTTCTGTGACGTAGCAGCGACCTTGTAAGTCGCTGTTATGATCGCTGCTTAGCTGTCAAACACAGCGATGCAGCAGCGATCATAACGTCGCTGTGCTACATGTGCAGAGAGCAGGGAGCCGCGCACACTGCTTAGCGCTGGCTCCTTGCTCTCCTTGCTACAGTATACATTGGTTTAATTACCCGATGTGTACTGCAGCCACATGTCACAGTGCAGGAGCCGGCACTGGCAGCAAGGGCGGAGGCTGGTAACGAAGGTAAATATCGGGTAACCAGGGAAAGGTCTTCCCTTGGTTACCCGATGTTTACCTTGGTTACAGCTTACCGCAGCTGCCAGACGCCGACTCCTGCTGCCTGCTCGCTTCATTTCGTCGCTCTCTCGTTGTCACACACAGCGATGTGACGACCAAAAAATGAAGCTGGACATTCAGCAACGACCGGCGACCTCACAGCAGGGGCCAGGTCGTTGCTGGATGTCACACACAGCGACAGCGACGGGACGTCGCTGCAAAGTCACAGAAAATGGTGACGTAGCAGCGACGTCGTTGTCGTTGTCGCTGTGTGTGACACCAGCTTTAGGCACCAAGCTCTGTGTGTGCCTGTTATCTTTGCACCCAATATATCTTCTGCCCTTAGACACAAAGATGTTGGTTACCCTGTTATCTTTGCACCCCATATATGTATTGTCCTTATTCACCAAGGTCTGGGTGCACCTGCTATCTTTTCACACCATATATCTGTTGCCCTTAGGCACCAAGGTCTGGGGCGTGCCCGTTAGCTTTGCAACCCAAATATCTATTGCCCTTAGGCCCCAGGGTGTAGGTGCACCTGCTATCTTTGCACCCCATGTATATCTTTGCCCTTAGGCACCAGGATCTGGGTGCGTCTGTTATCTTTGCACCCCATATATCTATTGCTTTTAGGCACCAGGGTTGGAGTGTATTTGTTATCTTTGCACCCCATATATTACCATTAGGCACAAGTGTAATGGTGTGCCATTTATCTTTGCACCCCATATATATATACAGTTAGGTCCAGAAATATTTGGACAGTGACACAAGTTTTGTTATTTTTGCTGTTTACAAAAACATGTTCAGAAATACAATTATATATATAATATGGGCTGAAAGTGCACACTCCCAGCTGCAATATGAGAGTTTTCACATCCAAATCGGAGAAAGGGTTTAGGAATCATAGCTCTGTAATGCATAGCCTCCTCTTTTTCAAGGGACCAAAAGTAATTGGACAAGGGACTCTAAGGGCTGCAATTAACTCTGAAGGCGTATCCCTCGTTAACCTGTAATCAATGAAGTAGTTAAAAGGTCTGGGGTTGATTACAGGTGTGTGGTTTTGCATTTGGAAGCTGTTGCTGTGACCAGACAACATGCGGTCTAAGAAACTCTCAATTGAGGTGAAGCAGAACATCCTGAGGCTGAAAAAAAAGAAAAAATCCATCATAGAGATAGCAGACATGCTTGGAGTAGCAAAATCAACAGTCGGGTACATTCTGAGAAAAAAGGAATTGATTGGTGAGCTTGGGAACTCAAAAAGGCCTGGGCGTCCACGGATGACAACAGTGGTGGATGATCGCTGCATACTTTCTTTGGTGAAGAAGAACCCGTTCACAACATCAACTGAAGTCCAGAACACTCTCAGTGAAGTAGGTGTATCTGTCTCTAAGTCAACAGTAAAGAGAAGACTCCATGAAAGTAAATACAAAGGGTTCACATCTAGATGCAAACCATTCATCAATTCCAAAAATAGACAGGCCAGAGTTAAATTTGCTGAAAAACACCTCATGAAGCCAGCTCAGTTCTGGAAAAGTATTCTATGGACAGATGAGACAAAGATCAACCTGTACCAGAATGATGGGAAGAAAAAAGTTTGGAGAAGAAAGGGAACGGCACATGATCCAAGGCACACCACATCCTCTGTAAAACATGGTGGAGGCAACGTGATGGCATGGGCATGCATGGCTTTCAATGGCACTGGGTCACTTGTGTTTATTGATGACATAACAGCAGACAAGAGTAGCCGGATGAATTCTGAAGTGTACCGGGATATATTTTCAGCCCAGATTCAGCCAAATGCCGCAAAGTTGATCGGACGGCGCTTCATAGTACAGATGGACAATGACCCCAAGCATACAGCCAAAGCTACCCATGAGTTCATGAGTGCAAAAAAGTGGAACATTCTGCAATGGCCAAGTCAATCACCAGATCTTAACCCAATTGAGCATGCATTTCACTTGCTCAAATCCAGACTTAAGACGGAAAGACCCACAAACAAGCAAGACCTGAAGGCTGCGGCTATAAAGGCCTGGCAAAGCATTAAGAAGGAGGAAACCCAGCGTTTGGTGATGTCCATGGGTTCCAGACTTAAGGCAGTGATTGCCTCCAAAGGATTCGCAACAAAATATTGAAAATAAAAATATTTTGTTTGGGTTTGATTTATTTGTCCAATTACTTTTGACCTCCTAAAATGTGGAGTGTTTGTAAAGAAATGTGTACAATTCCTACAATTTCTATCAGATATTTTTGTTCAAACCTTCAAATTAAACGTTACAATCTGCACTTGAATTCTGTTGTAGAGGTTTCATTTCAAATCCAATGTGGTGGCATGCAGAGCCCAACTCGCGAAAATTGTGTCACTGTCCAAATATTTCTGGACCTAACTGTATATATATATGTTGTCCTTAGGCACCAGGTTCAGGTTGCACCAGTTATCTTTGCACTCTATATATCTATAGCCCTTGGTCACCAGGGTCTGGGTGAAACTGCTCCCTTTGCAAACCCTATAGCTATAGCATGTGGGCACTATGGTCTGGGTGCAAGTGTTATTTTTGCACCCCCAATAGCTTTAGCCCTTAGGGTTGAGTGCAACTTCTACCTTTACCCTGTAGAGCTATGACCCTAAGGGTCCAATGTCTGAGTGCAACTGTTCCTTTTGCACACCCAATGGCTATGCCCCTGTGTAAATTGACCTTGTTATTGTCTACAGCATTCACCTCCATAGGTCCCTAGCTGTTGAATTCTTTGCAGCACCTTTATCTGGGTTCCTTTACTACAATAAACTTTCCAATATTTTGGAAATTCCTAAGTGTGCCTCTAGTGCCCCTGAGGCTTCAGTCGCCACAGGGTATGGCAGCTCATTTAAGCTGCAGTATTCATTTTGGGTAAGTAGGGGGTTAATCACTGGTGTTTCTACATTTATACTTTTCATACAGCTTAGGAGCCTTCTCACTGGGGAGTGGGACTAGGGTAGGCTGGGGGGTGGCCATCACAAGGCATGGGACTTTCCCGGTCACTAGGACAACCACCTGGGGGGACGGGCACCACTTGGTGTAGAAGTAGAGGCACATGGACACTAAGTCAGTCTAGTCAAGTTGGGACTTCAGTTCTGGCGACACGACACGACCTCTCTTCTTCTTCTTCTTCTTTCACGGGGTCTGAGGCTTGGAGTGAGAGCTCAGCACGGGTTCTTCACTTTTGGAGGGGCATCGCTTGGAAAGGACACTTTCAAAATACCGGTGGCTACCTCGAACTTAACTGGGATTGGCTGGAGCCCAGCACGGCGGTGACCGGTGTCTCCTGGGCAATCTGAAGACAGTGAGTAAAGACACCTGGAACCGCAGCAGCTGACTTGGTCTCTGATTGCCGGTGCCCCCGCCCCGCGCTTCAGTGCCAATGGCCATTACTACTCCCCTTATCATGCTTCCTGGGGCCCACTCCACCTGTGGGGAGCAGAACCATCTTTGCTGCTACTATCATCCGCCCCGGAGGACAGCGACAGCAGCAGCGGCTAATCCCTGGCCGCGTACTGCAGGTGGCGTCACGAGACATTCACCCTCATCCACTACAACCCCCATCATCCCATCCATCCCCTTCCGTGGACACCTCGGGTTCACGAAGCCAGGCAGGCCACCCATGTCATCCCCCTGACCCTTCACCGGTCTGGCGACGAGTAACCCTTTCGGTCACGTGGGGTGTTCCATGCCCATTTTGGTCCCTTTCTGCAAAAGGATAATTGGGTTAAGACTTACAATATGACTGTTCTCCAGGGGCCAGGCCCTAACCCTACAGACCGCTAAAGTTGCAGTAGCCCTTGTCTACAATCCCTGTGGCGAGGGCCGTACGTCCCGAGGGTGCTGGTTATGGCTCTGCACTGGGCTCCTCAGGTGACGGCAGGAAGATGAACGTCCTTCTACAGAGTAACACTTAGTTTTACAGTTTTCTCATTTTGAAATTTTAATGAGAAACTTGGTTAAGTAATGTAATTATGAGATCATGTAATTAAGAGGAATCAGCTCATTTACATTCCTGCCGCAAGAAAATTACTTTTATTTATTTACATTTCATATTATTTAGATTAATTTCCTATAATTCTTATTTAACTCCTTCCATATTACAATTTACCTTTCACACATTTCTAAAGTCTGTTATTAGAAGCAGATGTGTTACTGATCCTGGAATCTGAAAATCTGCAACTCCAGTCACTACAGGATACGTAGCAGAATAGTGAGTGCAGCTCTGCAGTAAAGTACAGGATACATAGCAGAATAGTGAGTGCAGCTCTGGAGTATAATACAGGATACGTAGCAGAATAGTGAGTGCAGCTCTGGAGTATAATACAGGATACGTAGCAGAATAGTGAGTCCAGCTCTGGAGTATAATACAGGAGGTAACTCAGGATCAGTACAGGATCAGTAATGTAATGTATGTACACAGTGACTGCACCAGCAGAATAGTGAGTGCAGCTCTGAAGAATAATACAGGATGCAACTAAGGATAAGTACAGAATCAGTAATGTAATGTATTTACACAATGACTGCACCAGCAGAATAGTGAGTGCAGCTCTGGAGTATAATAAAGGATGAAACTCAGGAACAGTAATGTCATGTATGTACACAGTGACTGCACCAGCAGAACAGTGAGTGCAGCTCTGGAGTATAATATAGGAGGTAACTCAGGATCAGTACAGCATCAGTATTGTAATGTATGTACACAGTGACTGTACCAGTAGAATATTGAGTGCAGCTCTGCAGTATAATGCAGGATGTAACTCAGGATCAGTAATGTAATGTATGTACACAGTGACTGCACCAGCAGAATAGTGAGTGCAGCTCTGGAGTATAATACAGGAGGTAACTCAGGATCAGTAATGTAGTATATGTACACAGTGACTGCACCAGCAGAATAGTGAGTGCAGCTCTGGAGTATAATACAGGTGGTAACTCAGGATCAGTAATGTATGTACACAGTGACTGCACCAGCAGAATAGTGAGTGCAGCTCTGGAGTATAATACAGGAGGTAACTCAGGATCAGTAATGTAATGTATGTTCACAGTGACTGCACCAGCAGAATAGTGAGTGCAGCTCTGGAGAATAATACAGGATTCAGTTTTGGATCAGTGTTAGATAGATAATACATTGTGTTTGTAAAGTGTCTTACCTTTCCCTGTACACTAATGCTGTATACATAGTGTATAATATTAGACTTGCCCTGAGTCGTTGGATGTCGTGCTGGTTTTGCTGAGCTCCGTTACTCCAGCACTTTTCTGATTGCTCTGGACGCACAGGAACATCCAGCTGAAGTCACTTTTGCAGTGAGATTTGAGTGATCGCCAAGAGCCCCGGCTTTCCCGAAATTCGTTTACAGATATTATTCCATAATTTTTAAGACAAATAATCACTTGCCAGATTAAATGGAGTCGTCGTGTTATTTCACATTTTTCTGTCAGGTTGTTTAAACTACACTGAAGGTCTTAATGCGTCGTGTGACTCGGAAGATGTCAAAACACTCATTGGCTGTTCTAAGCAAATTGTTTTGAAAACTCAGTCACAACAAACCCATGTGAATTTCAGAAGTTAAGTGATTAAAGATGGGAGAAAGGACGGGACGTTGAGGATGACGATGAGGGAGGCTGCATCGCATCGGGCTGAGGAACCGCCAAGAAGAGTCAAAAAACATCCTGTCTTACAATAGCCACAAAATCCCATCAAAACTGATCAATCAACTGTGAAAGTGTTGAAATGATTGAAGAAATCCAACTTTTCCTGTCAAGAAATTCCCCCTGAATTGAGCAGTAAGAGCCTCATCTACACAACGCGCTTCACATTTTCTTGCCACCATATGGTATGTGTTTTTCTTTTACCATCTTTGCTTACATTAAGAACGAGAGAGAACAAGCCAATCTGCACGCTCTTCAGATGTCACTCAAAAAGACGCTTAAAAGCAAAACATGTTGGGCACAGAAAAAAAAAAAGAAAGAAAGAATAAAAAGATGGGTGATCGTGTACGGAGCCATGCTTGATTTGCAATTTCGAGTTGTTCTATGGGTCACGGAATTTTAAAACAAGAGGAGGATTCATACAAGACAGTTTTTCCAGACATGAAAATACCAAATGAATAAAACATTTTTCCAGGGTTCTGGTATTTTTTATTTTTTTTTATGACATTTTTTGTTGTTTATTTACATTTCATTCTTAAAACTTAGGTGTTGATACTTGGTTATGGTTAGCCATTTTTATTGGTGGAATTGAACCTCAAAGGGGTTTTAGACCGTACCAGAAAGTCCCAGGTTACAGTTAGTAGGCGCTATAACTCGGAACGGATGGGACATTGGTTTTATTATCCCATGATGTCTCCAAGTCGCTCACTAAAAGAAATCTATTTACAAATATTTTTCTCGGGAGGGCCGGCAAGGGCGGCAATGGCTCCTCAGGACATTGCATGTTAACGGCAGAAGGAAAGGGTTTGTTTATGCACAGCATGACATATCAGGTCAGAGGTGAACGAAACGCTAAGTTGCTGGGTCCTAAGGCTAAATCTGTGCAGGGGCCACATACTAAGAGGCATTTATTATATGAGACAGAGACAATCGACTCCATCTGTCCAGAATTTGATCCGAGCTGAATTTCCTTAGGGGTACTTTACACGTTGCGACATCGCTACCACTATATCATTGGGGTCACGTCGTTAGTGACGCACATCCGGCGCCGGTAGCGACATTGCAACGTGTAAATCCTAGATGGAACAATGAACGAGCACAGAAGCGTACAATCTCGCTGATCTGTGTCACATCGTTCATTTCCATAATGTCGGATCAACCGCAGGTACGATGTTGTTTGTCGTTCCTGCAGCTCCACACATCGCTGTGTGTGACACCGCAGGAGCGACAAACATCTCCTTAGCTGCGTCCACCGGCAATGAGGAAGGAAGGAGGTGGGCGGGATGTTATGTCCTGCTCATCTCCGCCCCTCTGCTTCTATTGGTCGGCTGATTAGTGACATCGCTGTGACGCCAAACGCACCTCCCCCTTGAAGGAGGGATTGTTCGGCAGTCACAGCGACGTCGCCGACCAGGTATGTGCGTCTGAAGCTGCTGTAACGATAATGTTCGCTACGGCAGCAATCACCACATATCGCATGTGCGACGGGGGAGGGTATTATCGCGCTGGACATTGCTAGCCAATGCTAGCGATGTCGCAGCGTGTAAAATACCCCTTAATCTTTCTCTGTAGATCTCTCTCCTTCTGTAGATCCCTTTTTATATGGATCATTCTCATTCCTTCTCTGTCGTTCTTTCTGTTGATAAATCTGTGTCAATGTCTCTTACTATCTCTGTAAATCTCTTTTTCTGTCGATTGCATTTTGTTGATCTTCCTGTTGATCACTTTCTTTGTTGATCTCTCTTTCTGTCAATCTCTCTGTGTTGATCTCTTCTCGTCAATCTCTCCCTGTCGATCTTTTCTCTGTTGATCTCGCTCCCTGTCAATCTCTTTTTTCCAGCGATTTTTTCTTTTTTTTTTTTTTTTCACTCTGTCATTGTCTCTCTCTTTCTGTCGATCACTCTCTTTGTGTTGATCTTTCTGTCAATGTCTCTGTTGATTTTTTTCTGTTCTTCTCTTTCTCTGTCAATCTTTTCTCTCTTGATCTCTCTCTCTGACAATCTCTCTTTCCAGTGATTTTTCTGTTGATCACTCTCTTTGTCAATCTTTCTCTCTCTTTCTGTCAATCTCCCTTTCTGTCGATCACTCGTTGGGGTACTTTGCACGTTGCGACATCGCTACTGCGATCTCGTCGGGGTCAAATCGAAAGTGACGCACATCCAGCACCAGTAACGATGTCGCAACGTATAAAGCCTAGAAGCACCGATAAACGATCGCAAAAGCATTGAAAATCTGTGATCTGTGTAGTGTCGGTCATTTCCATAATTTCGCTGCAGCGACAGGTACGATGTTGTTCCTCGCTCCTGCGGCAGCAGACATCGCTGTGTATGAAGCCGCAGGAGCAAGGAACATCTCCTACCTGCGTCCCGCCTGCAATGAGGAAGGAAGAAGGTGGGCGGGATGTTTACGTCCCGCTCATCTCCGCCCCTCCACTTCTATTGGCCGCCTGCCATGTGATGTTGCTGTGATGCCGCATGACCTGCCCCCTTAGGAAGGAGGCGGGTCGCCAGCCAGAGCAACGTCGCAGGGCAGGTAAGTGCATGTGAAGCTGTTATTGACAATATTATTATTCTCTCTGACAATCTCTTTCTTTCCGGTGATTTTTCTGTTGATCACTCTTTTGTCAATCTTTCTCTCTCTGTCAATCTCTCTTTCTGTGGAACACTATCTTTGTGTTGATCTCTCTTTCTGTCGATCACTTTATGTGTTGATCTTTCTCTCTATTGATTTCACTGTCGATCTCTCGCTTACTGGTGATCTTTCTGTCAATCAATCTATTTGTCAGTCTTTCTTTTGCTCTCTCTCTCTCTGTTGATCTCTCACTTTGTTGATCCCTATCTGTCAACATCTCCTTTTTGATCTCCCTCTCTGGCTAGCTCTGTCGTTCTGTAGATCTCTCTTTCTGTGGATCTCTCTCACTCTTTCTCTGTCATTCTCTCTGTTGATCACTCTGTGTCGATCTCTCGCTGTTGATCTCACTCTTTCAATTGTTCTCTCTGTCGATCTCTCTCTGATGATCTCTCTTTCCGTTGATTTTTCTGTTGATCACTCTCTTTGCCGATCGCTCTATCGATTTCTTTCTATTGGTCTCCCTGTCATTTCTGTCATTCTGCTGATCTCTCTCTCTCTCTGTTAATCTCTCTCCATTGAACTTTCACTTTGTTGACTCTCTCTGTCAATCTCTTTTTGCTGATCTTTCTCTGTCACTCACTCTCTGTCGATCTCGCTCTCTGGCTCTCTCTCCCCTCCGGTTGATTGCTCTCTTTCTCTGTTGATCTCTCTCCTTCTGTAGATTTCTCCTTTTGTGGTTCTCTAACTCTTTCTCTGTCGTTCTCTTTATTGATCACTTTGTGTCGATCTCATGCTGTTGATCACTCTCTTTTAATCTTTCTCTCTGTAGATCTCTCTCATTCGCTCTGTCATTGTCTGTTTGTAGCTCTGTCAATTTTTCTCTGAAAATCTTCATGAATTGCTCTTTATTTCTCTCTTTTGGTAAGTGTCACAGGGAGGTTTTACAAACATTGTACACTGTCATGGAGGCTTCAGGATCTGGGGAGACTACAGATTCTGACACTGTGCCTGCTAACCTCAATGATGTCTGTAGTCAGTGCAGGCAGACTCAGGGGTTGACCCACAGGCTTGTAGTTCATAAGCTAGGCTAGCAAGAGTTAATCTCTGCTAGGCTGCTTGTTAGTCTCCTTTGATCACATGCTGTGATGGAGCCATTCACATTCACTCTCCCCTATATATGCTAGCTGGACACTTCATTTAATTCCAGCAATAGATTCTCTATACTGGTCTGGTGTTGTGATCCAGGCTTACAGGTGGTTGTAGTACTTCATTGCTTTGAGCGGTTATAGTGTTAACCCTCATTGTCTTTTTGTTGCTGCCTTACTTCTCTTGCTTTTCTCATTAGTTTCTTATTGTCTGTTCCTTTGAGTTTGCAGTGTATCTGAGTTTTGATTTTTTTCCTTTCTGTCTTCATCTGTGTTGCCAACACACTCCTGCCACTTGTTTCCCTGGGTGATGGACAGTTTTAATCTGGTCAGGAGAATATTAAGGCATGGGACTCGGGCATCTTTATCATCATGGGTAATCTGGAGATTTGGAATTGCCTAGGGTCCCCTAGTGTGAGGGACATTATAGAAGCCCCTGTCTCTTGCTATCGTACTGTGATAGTGTAACGCCTGCCTGGATCCCCAGACTCAAACGGGCTGTAATGGACAGGCTAGAGGGAAGCTTTTCGCCAAGCAGGACCCCCAGAACCCGGAAACCCCTATACAGGGATTTGGAATTACACAGGACCCTGGAGATCACTACCTGTGGAAGGCTGCTGTCTGAGAGAGTAGTCAACAGGCAGGGTCAAACCAGGAACTGCGAAACAGGGATAGAATCGGCAGGCAAGGTCGTAATCAGAAAGAAGCAGAGGTCAAAACCGGATCGGGCAGCGAGGTACAAAAACAGCAGGCAGCAGGGTAATAAGGAAACAAGCGGTAATCAGCACATGAAGTCACAGAACAGGACGAAACAGGAGCCAGAATTTTCAGAACTATCTCTGGCAGAGGTCGGCAGACAGGAAGGGCATTAAAAAGGCTGTGGTGTCTTCCCATAAGCAGTAGCTGAATGATGGTCCTTCAGCTGGGAGATACCGGGCACATACAGTCAGCCAGTGGCACTGCAGATCCCCAGGAAACCCAGACCAGTGGATGAGCCGCGCCTGTGCCCACCTGCGCCTCTGGCATCGACTCCTCTCCAATCACCAGTACTATCCACAGCATGAACACGGCGTCGCCTGGCGATCGGAGCAGAAGTCGATGGAGCCGACTCCGGTGGTGACGTAACAGATAGTATCTCTCTCTTTCTCTCTGTCATTCTCTGTCTTCGTTGATCTCTCTCGCTCTCTGTCATTCCCTCTGTTGAACTCTGACTTTCGATCTTTCAATATCTCTCTTGCTTTCTATATATCTTTCTGTAGATCTGTCAATCTTTCTCACAGTTGCTCTCTCTCCGTTGTTCTCTCTCTGTAGATCTCTCTGTCAATCTTTCTCTCTGTCATTCTCTCTCTATCGATTTCTCTGTCTCTTTCGAGTTGTCTCATTCCACCCCCAAAAGCCCCTGTATGGGGTATTTTTTATTGAACTTATTGTACTACATGTTGTTTATGGGATAATCTGCTGGTCAGCAATACAGATGTGTCCACCCTAATCCAACATTTTAAGGAGCCTAATTTCTCATTATAGAAATTCGACACATTATTGCATCATATTTGCGAATCCAGTGATTGTCTTAAGTTTATATCACAATCAACGGGAATCCACATATAGCATTAACATCTCCCACCAGAGTATCACAAAATGTATTTTTCAAAGCTATCCCTCCTGCCCCAATACTTTACGTCAATACTTTAACTAAGTCATGAGAAAAGGTCACCAAAAAGGAAGGATGCTGTAATACTTTTAGATACATTTTTATTTCCTATTTTAACAATTAATATCAGATCCCCCAAGCATGATTCCATTATGACCACAAATGTATATTTGGCCAATCCTCCGTTACTCCGAGAAGTCAACACTGTGCCGATTGCCATCGAAGCATCTCCATTAAGATGACTCCTAATTTCCTCACACCGATTTGGCAAAAGAAACAGCATCGTTGGTGACTTTTTCGGCACAATTTACGCTTACTAATTATACGTCAGTGTATCAACATTAAGGCTATACCTAAATATTAAAATGTGTCTTCTGTCCATGCATTTGTTTTTTATTTTTAATGTTTTTTTTTGCAATTAAGTCGGAGCTTTACGTATAAAAAAAAAAAGAATTCAGGAAACACAATGCAACAATGCCGGCAGCCAAAACTTTAAGTATTACCAGTATGTGATTTCCTATTACAGTTGACAAGTTAATTACATTTTATTTATGACCCATATAGGTGGCTCTCATTTGAGATCAGGACTTTGCTTGGTAATGTAATAACCACAGGTTGCAAGAGGCTAAACTGAAGCCCATAAAGAAGAATTAGACACTCAGCTCGTAGGGAATCCTTATAAAAGCACTGAGTGGAACAGACAAGTTAAAATGTTGCGGAATAAATATGTAGGCTCGCCTCCCACACTTGGCTTCCCTACATAGCAGGATAAAGGATTCTGAGCTTTTCATGCTATTTTTGGTGTGATTTTTTTTTTTTTTATTTAAAGTGACCCTCCACCTACTGTTCTTATAGCAAAAATCTGCATATAAATCATATGGTCAAAATACTTGCGTAAAAATTGTGCATGCAGTGGATAGGCAACAAGAAAGGCCAAAATACAAATCCAACAGTTAAAAAATTGGATGGCTGGCTTGGTTGTTGGATAGACCTATTGACCAATTACCAAATATTTTATAAAGAATGCCTGAGCTGCTAAATGGATGTCAAAAAGTGTGTGCGTTTTTTTTCTCTGGACGATCCATTACTAGGGATGATCAAATACCTCAAATATTCGGCTTTGCGAATATTTGCCGAAATATTCGATGCGCAATGTAAGTCTATGGGAAACCCGAATAACAACTATTCGGAACTATTCGGGCTTCCCTTACTTACATTGCGTATCGAATATTTGCATAGCGGCGACCTATTCGTCGGATATTCGCGAAGCCGAATATTTGGGGTATTCGATCATCCCTATCCATTACCTTCACGATGAAGATAATGCTCGTAAGGTGAATAAAGCTTTGATGCCAAGGATAATTCATATAATTAATAAAAGACAAAAAATTAAGCTAGCGCTAATAAACTGTCACGCTAGGTACGGGGAAGTACCAAGTGCATGGCAAAAGGGAAGGTAAACTGTTACATCTCGTGGCTCTCCTGGGGCAAGGACTGAGGCAGTCTCCCATTCCTTGCCTGCCACGAGTGCTCCTGCTCAGCAGCGCCGAAGGTCTGCCAGACTGCGCAGTGTGCAGGAGATACCTTCTCAGAGAGGCAGCAGAAGGGTGACACCTAGTGGTTCTCCTGTTACAAGGAGTGAAGCGGTCTCCCATTCCTGGCCTGCCGCAGACTCTCCTGCTCAGCGGCCCCGAAGGTCTGCGAGACTGCGCAATGTGCAGAGGTTTACTGCTCAGGGAAGCAGTGAGATTCCCGTTATCTCTCCACATTGTGAGACCGAGGATCCCGCCTCTATTTCCCAGAGGCAGGAGGGTGAGCATGTGCAATGCGTGGTGGGTCCTGATTCGCTCACTGATGTCACACGGCTTGATGACAAGGCTGGTGACGTGGTGAATCCTGACTGGCCAGGCTGGGACGTCGTGGACCCTGATTGGGTCAAGTCCGTCATCTCCGCCTCGCGCCCGCCCTCGGGTGGAGCTGCACCTCCTTAAAAGCTCCCCCTGCCATCATGGCGGCGCGCGACCGTCCTTCTATGTTTGGATGTCTGGCAGCGTGCTGCCACGCCACTGCTCAGGCATTAGTCTCTTGTGGGCTTGGCCCTTGCTGCTCCGGCAGTACCTCGTTTGCAGGCCGTGTTCCTGCCTTGCTGCTCCAGCAGTACCCCCGTCAACAGGCCGTGTTCCTGTCCCAGGTGAGCTCCTCAAGTCTCCATTGGACTCACCTGGTTATTGAAAGCACACGTGCGTGGGCACCTCTGTGCTACCCTCGTGCCATATTCTCGTGACTTCCACTGGCACACGTGCGTGGGCACCTCTGTGCTTCCCCGTGCAACAGGTACACCGAGCCGTGAGATCTGTGCCATACAACCCTCACGGGTTAGGGCAGATCGGTGTACATAGATCGTCTGTGACATTCCAGACGATCGCTAGCAGCAACCCGCTCACTCTTCACCCACCATAGCGGCGGTCCCTTACACCGCACAGTGGACCTTGACCGGCGGAAGCAGTCCATTTCCCATCTTGGCACGCTTCCCCGGGTCCCCCTCGTAACAGTAAACCCTGTGTCTAGGGAGAGGGAAGATGGTGAACCTCTGACCAAACCTATTGCTGGTCCCTGGGGTCCCTCACCACCCGAGATAGGTTCCTCACCTATGCGCCGAGCTGGATACCTGACCCTAGGTATCCCTAGTGTTGGGACCTAAATATAGAATGGGTGGGAGGAGCTCTTCGTCAAACCCACTAAACAACTATAGAAAACACAAGGAGGACACACAGGGGGAAAAGCATGAACTATTTATCATTAGATGACTCAGGTAGAAGTTCAGCAAAGTTTTCAGCAACGATTCCACAGAGGAGTACAAGCCACCTGCTTGTAACCAGAGCTTGAAGGAACTGAAAATATCACCAGCACCAGTCCAAAGAAAGAAAAGAGTATTTAAAGACCAAGGGAATACTTATGATCAGCAGCTGGGTGTAAGTCAAACTCCTGCTGGATCCAAAAGGGAGAGAGATAAATCCAGCAGGAAAGCTACCTATACCAATGAATAGTGACAGCAGGAGCAGAAGAAAGTCAGGGAGTATTATGTGCTGCCAGATGCTGTGACCTTCTATTGGCAGAAACCACATGACAGTCTGTCACCCGTGATACACCCGTGACATAGTGAGTTGATATACACGGCACTTTTTGGGTGGTGCACAAGTAGGGGTCAAAACTGTCTTAAGTAGATGTATAAACTTCACACTCAAGAGCACCCGTGACATAAGCTCTATTAATAATACAATATCATAAGGGAATTTCTATATTTGAACTTTTTGGCAATTTGTCTTCACCAGCCAACAAAGTCATCAATAATTGGGGGGTGTACCTTTACATTCTTGGGGATCCTATCTAAAAATTGTAAAAGGGCTCCTACACAACTTGAGGTGTAGCTTTAAGCTCTTGGGTCTTAATCGAAAAACTGCGACATGGCCCCAACCTAACTTGCCACTTTTAAGGTTGTACGAATTGATTCTAAATTAATCAAATTAATTGAGAGGTTCCCAAAACTTGTGAATTCCAGTGACTACATATATTTGGAATTCAATTTGTGCAACACCAGCAAAATGAAGGCCAGTCGGCTACTATTTTGCTGGATTCATGTGGGCCGGAAAGAGTTTGTAACAATAGAATATCATATTCACCTTGCCTCTCACCTGTCCCTGCTGCCGCAACTCTTCACTTGTCTTGTGTTCACTCTATTAATTCCGGCTTCATTCTTTTTTTCGCTCTCCGGCACCAAGTAAGTCTTGATGCACGTTATGTTGTTATGATGTCAGAATGCTCGTTTTTCCATCGGATCAGTTGGGGTGACGTGACCACATGGACTGCATGACGTGATAATATAGGTTGAGGCTTAGTCAAACCTAAAAGTGGTGGTGAAACGTAGACTGGGAGCAAGAGCTGGTGCCTTGGGCAGTGAGCGCAGGACTGGCGGGAAGCTGCAGTGGAGGGGACATAATATATTGTGTTTTGGGAACAGTAGACCTCAGAGAAGAATAAAAAGGAACTTCTAAAAGTTAATTGGGACATGTTTTATTCACATTTAATTAATCGAATTTCCTGGTTGAATTTTAGCAAATTCACCGAAATCAAATTTTGCCAAATTTGCTCATTTCCAGCCTTTTCAAAGGCTGGAGTCTTATGAGCAGGTGATATGTTTGGTCCCATCCGGCACCAGAGCTCAGGTCCAGCTACAACCTATGGCTATGACCCATGTAATGACTGAAGGAGACTGAAAAAAAAAAAAGATTTGTCCTACCACACATGCAGCGCGATGGAAAGCGTTATACAAAGAAGCGTTCGCTATGCTTTACAGCACCAGTTGGAGAAGTTGTGTTTGTTTTCAATTATTCCCCTTAACATTGCAGTTAAGAGAATACTGTGGTTCTTAAAAAAATCCCTAGAACTGCTAATGGTAAATTGTCAGTACATATAAAAGGAAGGTTCTATGGCCCATTGACTTCATTTAGATTGAAATGCTAAGCAGGGCTAAGTAGAAGCATCAGTAGGGAATTAGGGGGGAACACTCAGCAGTTTTATGCTCCTTTTCCCATTTACTGCTTACCCCTCACAGGGCTAGAAAACCAAAAAAATAAAATAATCCTAAAAAACAAATAAACAGTTTTCCTTTGTGTTCCGAGTGAATATGAAGGTTATTCACTCGTGATAGTCATAGAGTAAGAGTCACTAGGGGACTTTTTCGCTGGAATTTTTTGATGCTCGTCATAGTTTTTAGCTATTTGTGGTATTTCTTTTTGGTATAAAAACACTTGTAAACCACTGGACATTTAGGAAAAATATCATCGGGGTTGTTGGTCGATATAGATAGCCACTTTTCTAAGGGAAAGGCTTCTGATCATAAAGGACCTTCAGCAATCGACCGATCTGTGGAACAACCACAGGAGAATTTATTGATTTCTCTGCATTACCACCACTGGTGAAATTAGGTTTTACCCAATTTCCATGAAAATCAATGAGCTATCTAATTTATGGATGTTCTGGGTCCTCCAGAATAGAGACAGGAGGATACTAAGTGCTTACATTTCCCCAATCTATTGTTTAAAAATGCTATTTGAAACCTTTACAAGATACTATATAAACACTCCGTCCAGGTACTGTTACTCATCTGTCTAAGCTCCAATGTCAGGCTCTGCTTCTCCTTTCCCCAGTGGCCAGCTACGTCTGCCATACACTTCTTATGTCTCATGCATTAGTCGCATTGGCCATTTCAGGTGGAGGTATTCCGGTAGTGCGGCATCCATTCTGACTACTACATGTTTGTACTTGTGTGCCACTAGTCAAACCAAGCTCTGCTTAATCTCTTGGCTCTGCTCTATATCCTCTAAAGTGTGTCTCCTGACCAACTCAACTGAGTAATTTCTGCACATTTATCTCTGCTGTTCCAACGTGCCTGTCCGTGCCCATGTATTTTCTGTTTAAACTTACCTATCTGCAAACTTAGATCTCCTGTTCCAATGCACCTATCTGAGAAGAGCTGGTCTGGGGATGTAGTGGTCCACTGAGTAAAAGAAGTCATTTACCAATTGTAGGTGTAATTCCTTCATTAGGAGTTTCTTAAAACACAGAAACCATTTTTTGGCTTCAGATCGGAGCCTTCATCAGGTGCGTAAACTTGTACTTCTTTTACTTGGCCGACAGGACACCACTGCACCCTCAAAGACCAGCTCATCACTTAAACTAACACACTTAAAGAACTCAACGGGAAATGCCCGGGGACATAGTCTTCCATAGAGTTGAGTGCATATTAGACACTCAGTGCTACATCCATATCAATTCCCACCTGGCATCAACATCACTCCCTAACAAAGCACCTATCTACAGAATAAAGGCCGCTTTACACTCTGCGATCTCGCTAGCGAGATCCCTAGCGTGCGTACCCGCCCCCGTCGGTTGTGCGTCATGGGCAAATCGCTGCCCGTGGCGCACAACATCGCTTATGTGAAGCCCCACGGGTGTTGTGTCGGTGTCGGTGCATTACCTTCAGGGACTCCACGTTGCTGGATCTCCGTCACTGGTAGGAAATCTTCTGTTTTGATCGTGACGCCACTCTCAGTATTGCGGTCAGTGGGGACCGCCACTGCAGGTTAGGGGACGCCTGGGGCTGATGGTGTGTGCAGTTAGTTGGAATAGCCTCCTGAGAGTGAGGCAAGCCCCAGGGCCCGGTGTGAGTTTGTAGTACCACAAGGCGCAGAATGACCACACAAGCAGGAATGTCTTTCAAGGGCTTTACTCACATTTGATGGCAGGGTGAGTAGCCCGGGCGTAGCTGGGATGAACCAGATGGGAACCAGGTATCCTTCAGGCTGACTTTATGAGGGTGACTACTGACTCGCCTTCCTTAGCCCTTGGTGGTTTGGGGTGACCCCGACTTTTAGTCCCTATGGGGGTCACCCAGGGAAGATGCTGCAGCCTCTCTCCCCTTGTTGCTTGCCGTGTGCTTGTTCCCCGGACCAGGCCACTCCAGCCTCTTGCCTCCTATGACCTATGGGCCCAAACTTGTGGTTACGTGGCTGCGGCTTTTGTAGTGTTGTGGTGTGGGCTTTAAGAGCCCCACACCGGCAGGTTTAGCAGGGAAAGGTGAATCTATCCTCGCTTCGGGATCTGCCGCCCGGTTGGGCCTGGTGCTCTCTAGCAGTCTCCTTACTTCCCACTCCGTTGCACTCGCTAGCTGAAGCTGGCTTTCAGGCAGCACTCCTAGTTGACCGTTCTCCCCCGTCTGTAGCCACTGCGCGGGCGCTGTTAGACAGCAACAGCCCCACAGGTCTGCTCCTCACTGAGCCCTATGGAGTTCTGCTCTAACTGACTCACTGCCCCTCCTCTCCTGTTCTTGCCTACGCCACCTAGCAACCAGACTCTCTTACCACACCCCTTGAGAGGAGATGGAGGCTCTACCCCCTCCACTATTCCAGTGAAGGTGAAGGCTTGCCCCCTCCTGGGATCCCCAGGGGTCCTCTCATGGGTACATGTGTGAGACCTGATCACTATGCGCCTGTGTTCCACACCCCAGTCAGCCTTCTGGATTACCTGTATTGTGCTGTTCCCAGCATGGGTGCAGCACTCAGTGGTGCCTGACCAGGTCAGGGGCGCCACATTCCCCCTTAGTTATCACCAGCACGTCCTCGGGCTGCAAGACAACATTTTAAAATGCATAAAACATTAAAACATGTAAAACTTTTAAAAGCACCAGGTATCAGACATCACCACCCTCCACCCACAAGTCCGTTAACCCACCCAAAACCCTCTCAGGAGGCAGGTCACCGGTCCTTTTGGTAACCAGATCTGGGCCATCTACTTCCCCAGACCTTTCCTCCAATCTTCCTCTCCCGTTGGCCGCGACTTCAGCCACTTCTGGCAGGATGTAGAGGCGGCTTACATGGGCTGGTGGTTTCAGGGTATACCTGGCCTGGTGGATCCGCGCCGTCAGCCTCTTCTGGCAGGATGCAGAGGCGGCCTCCACAGTTGGTGCTGACCAGGTACCCTCTTTGTGGTGGTGAGCCAAGGCCCCATAAACAGGCGTGCTCTCTGATCGCAGGTGAGCCAAGGCCCTTTTCTACGGACGGGCCCCCCTGGTCGCAGACGAGCCAAGCCCCTAAACAGGCTGGCCCTGGTGGTGGTGCCACTGGTGTAACTATTTACACTGCGAGAGTTTGTGGCTATAGCCAGTTCATAGCCTTAAGGTTTATGGTTTTCTCACAATAGTTTTTGTGGGCACATTTCTTAAACGTTGCAAACAAAACTTTTCAAACTTTAACTGGTCAAAACTTGCTGTATTTCTTTACTTTACTTTTACTCCTCCATTTCACCAGGGCGTGGGCATGTTGGCCACTGGCACCTGTGACTTTCTTGCTCTCCGTCGTCGTCCGTGGTTGTCTCATCTGTAGGATCTTTGTCTGTGGTTGTTGCATCTGTAGGATCTTTATCTTTCCTTTCTTGGTCTTCGTCTGTTTCTTTTTCTGTATCTGTTTCTTTATCTCTGTCTTTTCTTTCTTGTCTTTCTTGTCTTTCTTGTCTTTCTTGTCTTGGACATGGTGCTACGTCTAAGGCATAATAGCCCCTTTCTCCTTGATGTAAGGTGAACTGTACTAAGTCCCCAACTTTCAGATTTCTGCCTGAATGTCCTCTGGGCAGGTGGGCTTGAACATCTCTCCGATTTACGAATATGCCCTCTTTTATTCCTTTCACGACAATGAAGCCGTATCCGCTTTTCAGGTTGAAGTCCTCTACTATCCCTCTGTAAAGGGGTCCTCTAGCCTGGGCTTCGGACCTTCTTAGGCACCTCTTCTCCTGCAGGTCTCTGGCTGTGACCTCCCTCTGCTCTGGAGACTGTGGTGTTGGAGGATGCTTTGCTCTGCTGCGCCGTGTCTTGCGGGCTGGGTTCATGCCTGTGGGCTCCCAGGTGAGGTCTTTGGGTTGATCTTCATCTGCTGACGGTGTCAAGTCTTCCTCATCCCAGCGAGAATAGGGCAGCATCTCCGGCTCTGGGTAGGGGTCTGCTGCGGTTGGCGTCGGAGTCAGCCCTTCTGCTTCATGGTCTCCTCTCCCCCTTAGTTCTTCGCTGCACTCTTTTGGTGGCAGTGCTGGGGATGGGCTTTCTTCAGCTGGTCCGGGCGGTGGACTCTCTGGCGCAGCTGCAGGGGTTGCCTGAATCTCCTTGGGGGTATGCGGAGGGAGCAGATACCGATCCACCATCTCTTGTGGGAACTGGGCCTCCAGATCAGCCTTCAGCTTCCAGTATTCGGGGTCCTCTCCTATCAGGGTCTTCCTAGCAGGGACCTCTCTGGACTGGGGAGCGGTGTCTGCTCTGGCCTTGCAGGCCGGGGAAAATAGTGATGCAATCTCTTGGCGGGCCGCGCCCTGTATGGCGGCGGCCTGGTCTTGGCGGGCCGCGCCCTGTATGGCGGCGGCCTGGATTGGCGTTTCTGTCGCGGCCGGTTCCTGGCGGGCCGGACTGGACACTGCAGCCGTGGTCTCACTTGGCGTCGCAGCCTCGATGGGGTCCGTGCAGGCTGAGCCGGGCGTCGCTGCAGTGATCGGAGCTTGGCGGGCCGCACCCGGCGGGGCTGCGGCCTGGTTCAGCATATCACTTGCGGCGCGGACGAGCGTCGCTGCTGCGTTGGGGTCTTGGCGGACCGGGTTTAGCAGGGTGGCAGCCTGGGTCAGCGTCACACCTGCAGCACGGATGAGCACTGCCGTGGTGGTCGGAGCCCTGCGGGACAGGCGGGGCATTGCTGCAGCGGCCTGGGCTTGGCGGGCCGCACCTAGCGTGGCTGCGGCCTCACTCAGCGTCGCCGCACCGGGCGCCTCCTCTGGGACCGCGGTCGTAGCAGCTAGGGTCGGGGCTCTTGTTCTAGCCGGGGCAACACCGGACTCACCCATCGGGGTCTGAATCGTCGTCGCCGCTCGATCCGGCAGGCTCCGCGCGGCTCTCTCCTCATAGGTCCGGACCGCTGCAGCCATCTCCAGGAGCTCCTTGCGTTCTTCCCTAAGCTGTCGCACAATCCCGGCCTCCAGCAGGTCACAGAAGAGGGCAAGCTCCCGGCACCACCAGGCAGCAGAGCCTGGTTCTGGGTATCCGCGTCTGGATTCCATTTCTGCTCTCCGCAGCAGCAGGCTTGTGGCTTCCTTTCTCTCCCGCCGTTTCTGGACGCTTCCGCTTTCTTCATCAGCGAGGTCAGGACTCTGCAGGGGATCTCTGGGTAGCCACACCTCTTCGTGGGCGGTAACTTCTTCCAGCGCGGGCTGCTGTTGTTTTTCAGCGCGCTTTTCATGGTGGCAATATGGCGGCGCTTCCAATTTTTCAAGCGGACCGCCCAGGCACATGGTCACCTGTCTGAACAGGTCTAGTCCTTATCCTGTTCACAGCGCCAGATGTGAAGCCCCACGGGTGTTGTGTCGGTGTCGGTGCATTACCTTCAGGGACTCCACGTTGCTGGATCTCCGTCACTGGTAGGAAATCTTCTGTTTTGATCGTGACGCCACTCTCAGTATTGCGGTCAGTGGGGACCGCCACTGCAGGTTAGGGGACGCCTGGGGCTGATGGTGTGGTTAGTTAGTTGGAATAGCCTCCTGAGAGTGAGGCAAGCCCCAGGGCCCGGTGTGAGTTTGTAGTACCACAAGGCGCAGAATGACCACACAAGCAGGAATGTCTTTCAAGGGCTTTACTCACATTTGATGGCAGGGTGAGTAGCCCGGGCGTAGCTGGGATGAACCAGATGGGAACCAGGTATCCTTCAGGCTGACTTTATGAGGGTGACTACTGACTCGCCTTCCTTAGCCCTTGGTGGTTTGGGGTGACCCCGACTTTTAGTCCCTATGGGGGTCACCCAGGGAAGATGCTGCAGCCTCTCTCCCCTTGTTGCTTGCCGTGTGCTTGTTCCCCGGACCAGGCCACTCCAGCCTCTTGCCTCCTATGACCTATGGGCCCAAACTTGTGGTTACGTGGCTGCGGCTTTTGTAGTGTTGTGGTGTGGGCTTTAAGAGCCCCACACCGGCAGGTTTAGCAGGGAAAGGTGAATCTATCCTCGCTTCGGGATCTGCCGCCCGGTTGGGCCTGGTGCTCTCTAGCAGTCTCCTTACTTCCCACTCCGTTGCACTCGCTAGCTGAAGCTGGCTTTCAGGCAGCACTCCTAGTTGACCGTTCTCCCCCGTCTGTAGCCACTGCGCGGGCGCTGTTAGACAGCAACAGCCCCACAGGTCTGCTCCTCACTGAGCCCTATGGAGTTCTGCTCTAACTGACTCACTGCCCCTCCTCTCCTGTTCTTGCCTACGCCACCTAGCAACCAGACTCTCTTACCACACCCCTTGAGAGGAGATGGAGGCTCTACCCCCTCCACTATTCCAGTGAAGGTGAAGGCTTGCCCCCTCCTGGGATCCCCAGGGGTCCTCTCATGGGTACATGTGTGAGACCTGATCACTATGCGCCTGTGTTCCACACCCCAGTCAGCCTTCTGGATTACCTGTATTGTGCTGTTCCCAGCATGGGTGCAGCACTCAGTGGTGCCTGACCAGGTCAGGGGCGCCACACTTACACCCGTCACACTTCTTACCTGCCTAGCGACGTCGCTGTGACCGGCGAACCGCCTCCTTTCAAGGGGGTGGTTCGTTCGGCGTCACAACGATGTCACTAAGCAGAGACGAACATCCCGCCCACCTCCTTCCTTCCTCATTGCGGGCGGCCACAGGTAAGGTGAGGTTCCTCGTTTCTGTGGTGTCACATATAGCGATGTGTGCTGCCGCAGGAACAACCAACAACCTGCGCCCTGCAACAGCAACAATATTTGGGAATGGAGGAGCGTGTCAACAAGCAACGATAAGGTGAGTATTTTTGCTCGTTAGCGGTCGCTCGTACGTTTCACACGCAACGACATCGCTAATGAGGCCGGATGTGTGTCACGAATTCCGTGACCCCAACGACATCGCGTTAGCGATGTCGTTGCATGTAAAGCGGCCTTAAGACCTGCTGTTCCAAGGTACCTATCTGCACAATCATATCTGCTGTTCCAAGGTAGCTATCTGCACACACAGATCTCTTATTCTAAGGTACCCGTCTACACCCTCAGATATGCTGTCCCAAGGTACCTATCTGCACACTCAGATCTCCTATTCTAAGGTACTTATCTGCACACTGAGATCTGATGTTCCAAAGTATCTATCTGCACACTCAGATCTGCTATGCTAAGGTACTTGTCTACACACTTAGGCGGGCTTTGCACGTTGCGACATCGCAAGCTGATGCTGCGATGTCGCACGCGATAGTCCCCGCCCCCGTCACAGGTACGATATCTTGTGATAGCTGGCGTAGGGAAAATTATCGCTACGCCAGCTTCACATGCACTCACCTGCCCTGCGACCGTCGCTCTGGGCGGCGACCCGCCTCCTTCCTAAGGGGGCGGGTTGTGCGGCGTCATAGCGACGTCACACGGCAGGCGGCCAATAGCGGCGGAGGGGCGGAGATGAGCAGGATGTAAACATCCCGCCCACCTCCTTCCTTCCGTAGAGCCGCCGGCGGCAGGTAAGGTGAAGTTCCTCGCTCCTGCGGCGTAACACACAGCGATGTGTGCTGCCGCAGGAACGAGGAACAGCATCGTACCATCGCTGCAGCAAAATTATGGAAACGTCGGAGCTTGCAATGATGATACGATAACGACGCTTTATCGCTCGTTTATTGTATCATCTAGAATTTACACACAACGATGTCGAAAGTGACGCTGGATGTGCGTCACTTTCGATTTGAACCCACCGACATCGCACGTGCGATGTTGCAACGTGCAAAGCCGCCCTTAGATCTGCTATTCTAAGGTACCTATCTGCACACTCAGATCTGATGTTCAAATGTACCTATCTGCACACTCAGATCTGATGTTCCAAGGTATCTATCTGCACACTCAGATCTTCTATTCCAAGGTACCTATCTGCACACTCAGATCTGATGTTCCAGCATACTTATCTGCACACACAGAGCTGATGTTCAAATGTACCTAGCTGCACACTCACATCTGTTGTTCCAAGGTAGCTATCTGCACACTCAGATCTCTTATTCTAAGGTACCTATCTGCACACTGAGATCTGTTGTTCCAAGGTACCTATCTGCATGCTCAGATCTGTTGTTCCAAGGTAGCTATCTGCACACAAAGATCTGATGTTTCAGCATTCTTATATGCACACACACAGCTGATGTTCAAATGTACCTATCTGCACACTCAGATCTGTTGTTCCAAGGTAGCTATCTGCACACTCAGATCTAATGTAACTTGCACACAAACATCTGATGTTCCAAGATACCTATATGCATACTCAGATCTGATGCTGAAAGCTACCCATCTTAATACTCAGGACTGTTGTCCCAGGATTTTTTGTTATGCCTTTCAGCACATCCAGCTCTACTTTCCCATATTATTCTACCTGCTGCCCATCATATCCAGTTCTACAGATCCACATTAGTCCACATGCTGTTTGCTATATCCACTCCACTGTTCCACATAGCTCCACATGCTATCCGGCATATCCAGCCCAACTGTTTCATGTATTTCCACCTGTTGTCCAGCAAATCAAACTCCATGTCAGGTTCTACTGTATATCACTGCACTAACGCCTCCAGTCCGCGCTGCACATCCAGACCTACGGCTTAGTGAATCCACCTGACTAGGTGAGCTATATCAGGTACATAACAAATATAATAATTGGGTCCCTTTCAGCTGCTTCCTAACCACCATTAACAAGATGTCCCGGTGCCCCAATCCCTTTGTTCATGACTCAAGCACAATACAGTCCCTCCCTTGATTTGGTCTCTTTTTCCTAAGAACCCTACAGCAGCCTCTTGGGATTTCTTTACGTTACATATTCCCTTGAATTATTCTTCTCAACAAGCCCAAAGTGTTAACATTTTCCTTTGAGATAATGTGGATACATCTGTTTATAATCATCCTAACCCTAATCTTGAACCGGACCGGTCATTACTAAACCGTCGCTGTCTTCTGCCACGTTCATTATTTCCTAACAAACATTTGAAAAGAAAGAAAAACATTAAAAAAAAAAAATTCCTCACCAACTGCCACGTGACTCACTATTCATAAACCTATTAATCGGCGTATTCCTCATTTCTTTATCCTTTGACAGCGTACATGCTGTTTGATCCTGAATTTTGATAATGTTAGTAAAGCAACATTTTCGTTGCTTGTATTAAAGTTTTTTTTTCTTTTTCCAGTCTGTGTTTTATGCATTACATTATACAAAATATTCATCATTCTTTTTCTTTTTTTTTTTTTTTTCTTTTTGTTTGTACTTAGGGAAAAAAGAAGATTAATAAGCAAAGCTGTATAATGAAATATCCGAAGAACAGATAACCCCTCAGAACAAAAAAGTCGAATGAAAATAGCAATTTCTGTAGTCAAACCGAACATCAAAGCTTGCAACTTTTTCAAAGTTTCGAACATTAAACAATTAAGATGAAAAAACAATTAGGACTCGGAACGCGTCGGCATTGTAGAGGCTGGACACTCAGTGTGTCATGTGGCTTTTAAAACAAGTCAAATAAATGATGATGCCATTAAAACTGAACTAATTAAAGAAAGCTTCTTTTAAGAACTCATTAACTGCAACCTCATTTGCATAATGATGCATATTAATTAAGTTTTAATGAATCTGAATTTGCACCAAGCCTATTCATGTTGGCTTTGAAACAAATTGAACAAATTAGTTAAAAGCTTTCTGGCTTCTAGTTTTCCTACCAAACAGGATAAGAATACATTGTGCATCTCTACAAAAAAAAATATTTTTTTTTCTCCTCTTTTAATTTAATTTCAAAGGTGTGTAAACCCATCTATTAATTATTCTTAAACACAATATTTTTTTCCTTGCTGTCTCTGTAAACCTTATTATCCCTTTGGGTTAAGAAATTGTATTACAAAGTGGTAAGATTTTAACTAAATAATTAAGGACGATTTAGAAGCAATAGAGTCAGTGTTTTTCTTCGGGCTAGTCATTTTCTTACTATTTTTTCAGTTTTATTTTTTTTTTTTTATTATGTCCATGATCAACCATTAAAATTTCGTATTTTCACAACTTTAAATTGTATTATACAATACAATAAGTCAACTGGTTTGGTGCTTTACATGATCCCATTACGCTAGATGGTCTCCTGACAGTAAGCTGATCATTGCACCTCTGAGGGCTTTTACCTTCAGGTATCAAGGGTGCAATTTTTCTACGGTGCCCCCCGTAGGGGAGCTGAAGTATTACATGGTAATCCATGAGAACAATAGTGTTCATGAGTGATGAGTGAATCAGCCAATTATTGGCTATCCAGGAGCTTTCAGTTTCAAGTATCAAGGGCACTGTGACAATACGCCACTAGGTGTCACTAGAAGCTACTAGAGACAGGAAAGTCAAACACGCCGGTGGTCACAAGCCAGAAAGCCAGATAAGGTACACAGGGAGCAAGCAGACCCAAAGTCAAAGTACAAGCCGGAGGTCAGTAGCCAGGAAGTCAGAGAACGTACACAGGGAGCGAGCAAAGTTGAGGTGAGGGTACAAATCAGAGATCAGAATCCAGAAAGTCAGATAAGGTACACAGGGAGCTAGCAGAGCCGAGGTCAGGGTACAAGTCAGAGGTCAGATGCCAGGAAGTCAGATAAGGTACACATGGAGCGAGCAAAGTCAAGGTCTGGGTACAAGCCAGAGGTCAGAATTGAGGAAGTAAGATAAGGTACAAAGGGAGCGAGCGGCGCCAAGGTCAAGATACAAGCCGAATGTCAGAAGTTGGGAAGTCAAATAAGGTACTCGGGGAGCGAGCGGAGCTGAGATCAGGGAACAAGCTGGAGTACAAATGCCAGGAAGTCAGATAAGGTACACAGGGAGCAAGGGGAGCTGAGGTCAGGGTACAAGCCGGAGGTCAGAAGCCAGAGGGATAATGTCAGAGTCAGGGGCATGGGCAGAGAAGAGTAACAAAGGTCCGGGGTAGGGAGACAAGATCAGAACAACAAAACTCACAAGAGCCAGAGAACTCACTGCAGAGCAGGAATTATGACTGGCAGAGTTCCGAGTGAAGTTCTCTAATGAAGCCGAGCACTCACCCGGAATGAGGCACCTGTACATAGGCCCCTACCTGCACCAGCACAGGGCCCGAAGGCTGAGAAACAACCTGTCACCTGGAGCAAAATAGAGAACATTGGCTCTGCTGGAGAGCAGAGCATTGCAGATCGTGACAGGCACAATTTTTCTACAGTTCCACTGCAGGGCAGCTGAAGTATTACACCATAATCCATGACAGAAATAGAGTGTTTATGAGTGATGAGTGAATCAGCCAATTATTGGATTTCCAAGAGCTTTCAGCTTCAAGTATCAAGAGCACAATCTGCCTACAGTGCCCCCGCAGGGGAGCGGAAGTAGTACACCTTAATACATGAGAAAAATAGAGAGTGTTTGTTCATTTGTGAAGAGTGAATCAGCCAATTATTGGCTTTCCAGGAGCTTTCATTTTCAAGTATCAAGGGCACAATTTCCCTACAGTGTCCTCGCAGGGGAGATGAAGTAGTACACCATATCCTATGAGAATAATACAGTGTTCATGAGTGATGAGTGAATAAGCCAATTATTGGCTTTCCAGGAGCTTTCAGCTTCAAGTATCAAGAGCACAGTTTTTCTACAGTGCCCCCACAGGGGAGCGGAAGTATTACACCTTAATATATGAGAACAATAGAGTGTTTGTTCATGAGTGAAGAGTGAATCAGCCAATTATTGGATTTCCAGGAATTTTCACCAATTATCAAGGGCACAATTTTTCTACAGTGCCTTTGCAGGGGAGCTGAAGTATTACACTGTAATCCATGAAAACAAAAAAGTGATCTTGGGTGATGAGTGAATCAGCTAAAATTAGAATTTACTCAAATCTGATCAAGAAATTTGTTTGAATTTTTAATATTTTATTAATCTCAAAATATATATAATTTACCTAACCACTCACCTGTCTCACTGTCACAGTTGCCTGTCCGGTCCTCTGTTGGCTCCCTTTAGCTCTGGTCTTTTTTGGTGTTCCTTTCTGTGCCAAGCAGGCCTTTCTAGGACTTAGGTGATGCATGTCACCCAAGAGGGAGCCAGCCAAGTCAGAAGGAGCCAACAAAGGACTTGGCAAGGAGCAGTGGTGATGCACAAGTGGAGTGGCTAAGTGAGCATGCTAATTTTTCTATTGTTTTAATCCAGAAAAATGTCCGTTTGCCTCAATTTTGCTGTGTTCACATGAAGCCTATCTCAACAAAATTCAGATTTGGGCAAATCCATATTTTTAATAATATTCAATTCATCTCGAACCAATTCACTAATTTCTAACATCCATAAAGTTCAAATATGTGTTTTGTCCTTCCGAGCAAGAGACACTCTTTGTAGCCTCTCACTGGCTAATAGGTCACCAATCTGGCTAATAGACGCAGCTCCTGAACATAGGACAACCTTATATTCAAGTTACTAAAGTGGTTCCGATATCATAGAAGTCATCATTATAGGATTTTCATGGGCTTTCAGCTATAATCAGTGAGTCTTCAAGTTTTCTACACTGCTTCCACAGGTGAAGAAAAGTATTACACATTCCTTATTAAGAATAATAGGGTGTCCATGTCATACGAGGACTAGTTGGGTTCTCCAGAGATGCTCTCCAGAGAGAGACGTTGAGCGTTTTTTAGGAACAGTTTCACGGTGTGGTGAACACTAAGTATCCCTCTCATAGTATTCCATTCCTTTTGGACAGGAGGACCATTAAGCTTCTCTAATAGCTGATATCATATTCATATCATAATTTTAATACAAAAGTATAATTTTTATAGGACTTTAATGTGTATATTTAGAATTTACGGAAGGGTTTAAAGGTACAAAAATCGGTGATGAATGTTGTTTTAAATTTCAAATATGAAAAAAAACCTCTGAAATAATTTTGTCTTCCCCCTCAAATTTTTTAAAAAAAATAAATAGTAAATAAATAATAAAAATATAAATAATAACAATAATAATAATAATAATAATAATAATAATATTGTGGTTTAGGTATAGTAGAATTTTCTGTGAATATAAGTCTTCCCTAGTGAACTCACATGTCGGGGTTAGACTCAAGGTCAAACCTCGAGATCATTCCACCACCACTACACCGAGCAGCGAAAAGGTTAAAAGAAGATGAGCTGTCCGGAGTGAAGGGATTTTCTACATGTGCCCTAATTTAATTGTGATCTGTAAAGCAGAATCAGCTCCTCTCTCTCAGAGCCAAATATCCTGCTGACTTTATCCATTGCCTGGCTATACTGTTTGCTTACTTTCAAGCCATCTGAAATAATTACCCCCAGCTCAAATTCCTCAGTTCCTTCTAGTCCATTACATAAAATAGCTCAGACAAAAAAAGCCTCAATTTAGTCACCCTTAGGGCGGCTTTGCACGTTGCGACATCGATGTCGGTGGGGTCAAATCGAAAGTGACGCACATCCGGCGGCACTTTCGACATCGTACTGTGTAAATGCTAGATGATACGATGAACGAGCGCAAAAACGTCGTTATCGTATCATTGTTGCATTCACCGACATTTCCATAATGCCGGTGCCGTGACAGGTACGATGTTGTTCCTCATTCCTGCGGCAGCACACATCGCTGTGTGTGAAGCCGCAGGAGCAAGGAACATCTCCTTACCTGCCGCCAGTGGCTATACGGAAGGAAGGAGGTGGGCGGGATGTTTACATCCTGCTCATCTCCGCCCCTCCGCCGCTATTGGCCGCCTGCTGTGTGACATCGCTATGACGCCGCACGACCCTCCCCCTTAGGAAGGAGGCGGGTCGCCGGCCAGAGCGACGGTCGCAGGGCAGGTGAGTGCATGTGAAGCTGGCGTAGCGATAATTTTCCCTACGCCAGCTATCACAAGATATCGTACCTGCGACGGGGGCGGGGACTATCGCGTGCGACATCGCAGCATCGGCTTGCGATGTCGCAACGTGCAAAGCCCGCCTTAGCCATTGTTTTTTTAAATGGATCCCAGATTCCGTAAAGACTTTGATACTTTTGCTTTATGAAATTATTTTTATTTATTATTTTGAAATGTTATGGTTTTTTTTTAATTTTGTAACATTTTTCATCAGTTCAGTTCTGGTTTGATTGAGGATAAGAAAGCCAGAACCAATGTTCAACAGCGGAGGATGAAGGTGTTGATTTTGTGGGTGGAAGTGACCAGTATTTATGGAAACATGGCTCAAAAAAAGGGTCGTCTCAACTATAGATGAGCGGAGCCGGCAAAATTTGAATTTGCATGTTCCTGTGGTTTAACCAGGAAATGTGATTTGAGGAGAAGTTATTCTTCACAAATTGAATGTCCCTTATTATGGCCTGGGGTCTGTCCAAACTCCAGAGCATAAAAAAAAAATGTAAAAAAATAAATTAACTTATACCAGTACTTCTGGTCCTCGCCGTAACCCACCAGTGCTTGCCGCTTCTTTGGTCACCACTGCTCGTGCTGAAACCTCCGGGTCTCTGACGCCAGGTCAAAACTTCTGATTCTGTTGAATCTTGGGAAGATCATGGCGCTGGCCGTGACGGCATAATGCCAGGAACTTTTGCGCTCTTTCGCAGAACCTGTCCTCATCAAAGCCAGAAGTCCCTGCCTGGGATGGGAGGTTTGAGAATTTCAGCATGTGCAGAGGTGATCTGAAGATGCTTTGAGGATCAAATGGATGACTCGGAAGAGCTGGAGAGGATAGTATGATTCTTTTTTTTTTTTATTTCTGAACGTTTTGATGAACTTTTTCGCTCATAAAATGATGGCCAGTGGCCGCCATGTTGCTGAATCTGTGTGGAATCTTATGATAAAATATCCGCATTTTGCCAAGTGTGGATTTTTGTACAGTTCAAGAAGAACTCAGTTTTACTCAAAAATATTCGCTCATTTCTGGTCTCAACAGCTGTTGTACGTATGCCCTAACGGGTCATTTGTATGCTAAAAGGGAGAATCTCATTCAGAAAGTCCCATTTAGCATCTGATTAATATAGACCAAATCCGCCAATTTCTAAGAGGACCTCTCGAATCTTCCTCAACAGGTGATGTTCTGGGCAAAAAGAATCAGGCATGTCTCATCCTTTCTTCTCATGGGAGATAAGTTGCCACCAGCAGTGTCTGGTAGTCACTCTCCTCTCCCCATTGAGAAGGCATACATACACAACTAAACTGTTAGGAGTCTAAGAATTTCTGTAGGATGAATGAGTGTTTGACTTTTTGCTATGTAACGTTTATTGCAATCATTAGGATCAAGGAACCTAACTGATGAATATGGTAGTGCCCGCTCATCAATAGTTACGAGTACCGAGCACCCGAGCATGGTAGTGCCCGCTCATCAATAGTTACGGGTACCGAGCACCCGAGCATGGAAGTACCCGCTCATCACTAGTTACGAGTACTGAGCACCTGAGCATGGTAGTGCCCGCTCATCACTAGTTACGAGTACTGAGCACCCGAGCATGGTAGTGCTCGCTCATCACTAGTTACGAGTACCAAGCACCCGAGCATGGTAGTGCTCGCTCATCACTAGTTACGAGTACTGAGCACCTGAGCATGGTAGTGCCTGCTCATCACTAGTTACGAGTACTAAGCCACTGAGCATGGTAGTGCCCGTTCATCACTAGTTACGAGTTCCGAGCACCTGAGCATGGTAGTGCCCGCTCATCACTAGTTACGAATACTGAACACCTGAGCATGGTAGTGCCCGCTCATCACTAGTTACGAGTACTGAGCACGCGAGCATGGTAGTGCCCGTTCATCACTAGTTACGAGTACTGAACACCTGAGCATGGTAGTGCCCGCTCATCACTAGTTACGAGTACTGAGCACGCGAGCATGGTAGTGCCCGCTCATCACTAGTTACGAGTACTGAACACCTGAGCATGGTAGTGCCCGCTCATCACTAGTTACGAGTACTGAACACCTGAGCATGGTAGTGCCCGCTCATCACTAGTTACGAGTACTGAGCACGCGAGCATGGTAGTGCCCGTTCATCACTAGTTCCGAGTACTGAACACCTGAGCATGGTAGTGCCCGCACATACACAGCTAAACTGTTAGGAGTCTAAGAATTTCTGTAGGATGAATGAGTGTTTGACTTTTTGCTATGTAAAGTTTATTGCAATCATTAGGATCAAGGAACCTAACTGATGAATATGGTAGTGCCCGCTCATCACTAGTTACGAGTACTGAGCACCTGAGCATGGTAGTGCCCGCTCATCACTAGTTACAATACTGAGCACCTGAGCATGGTAGTGCCTGCTCATCACTAGTTACGAGTACTAAGCCCCTGAGCATGGTAGTGCCCGTTCATCACTAGTTACGAGTTCCGAGCACCTGAGCATGGTAGTGCCCGCTCATCACTAGTTACGAATACTGAACACCTGAGCATGGTAGTGCCCGCTCATCACTAGTTACGAGTACTGAGCACGCGAGCATGGTAGTGCCCGTTCATCACTAGTTACGAGTACTGAACACCTGAGCATGGTAGTGCCCGCTCATCACTAGTTACGAGTACTGAGCACGCGAGCATGGTAGTGCCCGCTCATCACTAGTTACGAGTACTGAACACCTGAGCATGGTAGTGCCCGCTCATCACTAGTTACGAGTACTGAACACCGGAGCATGGTAGTGCTCGCTCATCACTAGTTATTAGATATTATGAGGTCCACGTTGACCGAGACTCAAAACTTCTGTCCTTCTCTTAAACCATTTCTATTCTATAAAATGTAGTGTCAACCGGGGGGAGACTCAATATGTATGAGGTCATTGTCAACATGGGCCAAAAGCAAAAATCACTTTGCCAAATACACTTTTTTTTTGCTTACTGCCCCTTTAAATGTAATTAATCCAGAGGCAATTTGAGGCACATGTGTCTATTTTTTATTGTTTGCTGTTTTTCTTACATGCATTGCAATTTTCACAGAAGGGGTGGTAGATAGGTGGGTGGGTGTAAGGGACCTTTGCATTGCACCCTTTAGAATACACAAATAATCCCCCGGACCTGGTTCCCTTATTATTCAAATGCAGCGTCTCACCGGAGGTGTTTGTCTCACCGCAATGATTGATGATAGTAGTGGTCAGATACGGACAGGGAAAATTTTAATGACTTTTCTTCCCTGCTGCTGTTGTAATGAAACACCAGTATATGTTTTTGAGCTTGTTTGCGCAGCTTATTTTTTACTTGCACGGGGAAAAGTCAAAGGTTTCTCCGCCGCGCTTTGTCTGAACGTGTGGCTGCGGGTCCCGGGATGTGAAGGTTGCTTTCGAGCTTCAAATCTTGTCCTTCCTTTTGTAAAAATGCAAAGTCCATATGTGATGTATCGTCTTCACTTTTCTATTTTTTTTTTGCCGGGAAGACTTTGATAGAGCAGCAAAGATTCATGGAACATTCTTAGACTCCGATAGATCAGGTGTACGAAGAATAAGACGTGCAGGCTGTAGAGGGAAGCAGACGTCTACAATATCGTCCTGCCGATAGGAAACGGCTACTGTGATGTTTGGCTTATTTCTCTATATAAATCCTAAAACTGAGCAATAACCAATAAAAAAATTGGGTATTAACCCCTAGAGGACGCTGCCATTTTGAATTCTTTGTCTTGTTAATTTTTTTTTCTTTCCATCTTCCAGTAGCCAAAACTTTTCTTTTTTGTTGTTGACTAAGCTGTATCTCATGGCTTATTTTTTTTTGCAGAACAAGTTGTTGTTTTGTATGACATTATTCACTTTACTAAAAGAGTTGAATGATAAAAAAAACAAAAACATTCCACTATTACTTCTTTATTTTTTTAAATTTTTTTACAACAGTCACTTTATTGTATCGGTAACTTTGTTCTACGAATCAACAGGGTTATGATTGGGGCTGAGTGGATCCGGACTGTAAAAGTCCAGATCCACGAGGTTTCAATGATATCTGGGTGGTGGACCCGGGCGCGGGATTCCGGGTGCACGATCCGGATTCGGCAAATAAGGTAAAAATAAACAAAACAACAAATAAGCGTCAGTTTCATACTTACCGAGACTCGGTGTCATGGCGGCACACTGCTTCCGGGTCGCGCATTCACTTCCTGTACTGTCCATCGCATACACACAGCTTTCCATGTTTTCCTCGCCCACCAGCCGTCCTCTCATCTGTGATTGGCTACTGGCTGACGCACCCCCAGCCTGTGACAGTCTCTGCTGCAGTCATCGCTTATCGCCGCTCAGTAATAGGGTACACTCATAACACGCAGTTTTCTCTATGGCTGCTCGCTCTGAGATGTAGCACAGCTGGATGTGTCGTCGTGGGACCTAGTGTGGATTATGCCGAAGCTGCAAGGTGTTTGGGCTTAATAAAGTGGTGAAGGAGGGCGCATTTTGTACTTTATTTCAAATACAGGATTTTTCTCTGTGTCTTGTTTACTTACATTCATTTAAAGGTTTGTGATGAAGGTATCTGTAGACGCCTGTGCCATCACAAACCTAGGGTTTAGTAGCAGCTGTGCGCCGCTATTAACCCCTGCTATTACCCCGATTGGCACCACATCAGGCCACCGGGAAGAGCCGGAAATGCACCGGGATTATCACATCTAATAGATGCGGCAATACCAGGTGGCTGCGGGCTGAATATATATACCAGCCTCCAGCCGGTGTTATCATGGCTGGGGATGAAAACTGGGGGGGACCGCATGTCGGATTTTTTTTAAAATTATTTATTTAAATTAAAAAAAAGCTGCATGCGAGGGACTCCCGCTAGTCTGACATCGCAGCACAGCCGCACACTTCTGACAGGAGCGTGCATGTGTTTCTAGGTACATGCACGCTCATGCTCAGAGAACGGCAGGCTGTGCCGGGTGATGTGATGCTTAGCAGACCCATACGAGTCTGACATCACCGGCACAGCAGCACTCTTCTGAAACGAGCGTGCATGTGTTTCTAGGTACATGCACGCTCATGTTCAGAGAACGGCAGGCTGTAAAAAAGAAAAAATTTCTGTCAGCAGGTGGAAATTTGGTGCTGAAAGCTGGTGCAGATGATTTCAGCACGAAATTGCACCTCCTGGCAAAAAAACGTGGTAAAAATCACAGAAAAACAACTGCGGCGAAAACCGCGACAAAAACTGCATCAAAACACCTGGAGGGGTGTGTTGGGACTTAATAAAGTGGTGAAGGAGGGGGTGTTTGTATTTTATTACAAATAAAGGATTTTTCTCATATTGTAGTTTACTGTATACGCTTCCTAAAAGTTCAAGTCCTCTTGGAAGATTTAATAAAAAAAATATATATTTTTTTTAAACAAAAGCGAAATATAAAGAGAATATATATATAAATATACAGTATATTATATATATATATACAGTTAGGTCCAGAAATATTTGGACAGTGACACAATTTTCGCGAGTTGGGCTCTGCATGCCACCACATTGGATTTGAAATGAAACCTCTACAACAGAATTCAAGTGCAGATTGTAACGTTTGATTTGAAGGTTTGAACAAAAATATCTGATAGAAATTGTAGGAATTGTACACATTTCTTTACAAATACACTACATTTTAGGAGGTCAAAAGTAATTGGACAAATAAACCAAACCCAAACAAAATATTTTTATTTTCAATATTTTGTTGCGAATCCTTTGGAGGCAATCACTGCCTTAAGTCTGGAACCCATGGACATCACCAAACGCTGGGTTTCCTCCTTCTTAATGCTTTGCCAGGCCTTTACAGCCGCAGCCTTCAGGACTTGCTTGTTTGTGGGTCTTTCCGTCTTAAGTCTGGATTTGAGCAAGTGAAATGCATGCTCAATTGGGTTAAGATCTGGTGATTGACTTGGCCATTGCAGAATGTTCCACTTTTTTGCACTCATGAACTCCTGGGTAGCTTTGGCTGTATGCTTGGGGTCATTGTCCATCTGTACTATGAAGCGCCGTCCGATCAACTTTGCGGCATTTGGCTGAATCTGGGCTGAAAGTATATCCCTGTACACTTCAGAATTCATCCGGCTACTCTTGTCTGCTGTTATGTCATCAATAAACACAAGTGACCCAGTGCCATTGAAAGCCATGCATGCCCATGCCATCACGTTGCCTCCACCATGTTTTACAGAGGATGTGGTGTGCCTTGGATCATGTGCCGTTCCCTTTCTTCTCCAAACTTTTTTCTTCCCATCATTCTGGTACAGGTTGATCTTTGTCTCATCTGTCCATAGAATACTTTTCCAGAACTGAGCTGGCTTCATGAGGTGTTTTTCAGCAAATTTAACTCTGGCCTGTCTACTTTTGGAATTGATGAATGGTTTGCATCTAGATGTGAACCCTTTGTATTTACTTTCATGGAGTCTTCTCTTTACTGTTGACTTAGAGACAGATACACCTACTTCACTGAGAGTGTTCTGGACTTCAGTTGATGTTGTGAACAGGTTCTTCTTCACCAAAGAAAGTATGCGGCGATCATCCAATACTGTTGTCATCCGTGGACGCCCAGGCCTTTTTGAGTTCCCAAGCAAACCAGTCAATTCCTTTTTTCTCAGAATGTACCCGACTGTTGATTTTGCTACTCCAAGAATGTCTGCTATCTGTCTGATGGATTTTTTCTTTTTTTTCAGCCTCAGGATGTTCTGCTTCACCTCAGTTGAGAGTTCCTTAGACCGCATGTTGTCTGGTCACAGCAACAGCTTCCAAATGCAAAACCACACACCTGTAATCAACCCCAGACCTTTTAACTACTTAATTGATTACAGGTTAACGAGGGAGACGCCTTCAGAGTTAATTGCAGCCCTTAGAGTCCCTTGTCCAATTACTTTTGGTCCCTTGAAAAAGAGGAGGCTATGCATTACAGAGCTATGATTCCTAAACCCTTTCTCCGATTTGGATGTGAAAACTCTCATATTGCAGCTGGGAGTGTGCACTTTCAGCCCATATTATATATATAATTGTATTTCTGAACATGTTTTTGTAAACAGCTAAAATAACAAAACTTGTGTCACTGTCCAAATATTTCTGGCCCTGACTGTATATATATATATATATATATATGTTAATATTTACCTATATATACTGTATATAATATAGTACAGATATTTTTTAGTGTTTTTGTTTTTTTTACATTTTTCTATGTCTCCTGAGAAGACTTGAACCTTTAGAAAACTTATACAGTACACTACAATATTATAGCATTATGAGAAAGATTCTCAATAGTGAGGAAAACATAATGACACCTGGTTAGCCAGAGTAAAGCTAAACCAGTGTCTGCACCACTCAGATAAACATATGAAGAAAGGAGGGCAAGAGTATACAGTATTGTGCAAAAATAACAATGTTTACTGAAAGTGAGATCACAAACCGACACCATATACAATCACTGTCTTAAAAACAAGCATGGAGAGAGGAAGGGATGGTGTACATGTAGCAGGAAGGCAAACCCGTATTATAAATACAGTATATATAAAAGGCACAAGGATTACTTTACTCCTCAATCAAAAGAGAGAGGATGGGGTATAGTTAGTAGAAAACCTATATACAGTATGTAGTAATGACTGTTAAGCACTAAAACCCCTCCAAGTGTGAATAAAGTGCAAAACATCAGAGAGAAATGGGATGCATATTACCTAAAGTGCTATGTGCAAAATTGTATCCAGGATGAGTCCTGCCCCATCACATACCCCTGGAATAGGAAATAAGGACCCCCAACGCACGTTTCGCCAGGGTATTATTGCTTAATCAGGGAGGAAGATTCTCAATACTGTAGTATTATAGTGTATTGAACAATTACTGACCTCTTGTAAAGACATCTATAAGCCTTCATGAAGCCTACAGCTGCCTTGAAAGGCTTTAGGCACTAGAGATGAGCGGTTCAATTGGGGCTCGGTTCGACGATTGCAAATGTGCCTAGCCTCTAGAGGCTCGATCCAGACTCGAACCTGGGATTCAGTCGCTAATTGGCAGTGTGAGTCTCTGCCCACAAGCAGCCAGTAATACGCAGATCACTTCCGGGGGAGGGCAGGCTTTTTCAAACTTTTTATTGTTGCACACTACATCCGATCACGCTGTTGTTACCCCCAGTGGGAGCAGTTCAAACACTGCAAGTGGCTCACATCGGGTTGAGCACTACGCGTACCTGAGCACACCATTGTTGACATGAGTTCTGTTCACACGTAAAGCATCCGATCCCTACACCCGAACCTTGATTTTTAAATTTGGTGTTCAGTTTCGAAAACTGAACTCAAGTTTGCTCATCTCTAATAAGCACTCCGACGTCATGTCCTGGGTGGTTTAGTGAGTTTCTGACATCCCCATAGACTTAAGGCTTCTTTACACGCATCACGGGTCACGGAATTCGTGACGCACATCCGGCCTCGTTAGCGACGTCGTTGCGTGTGACACGTACGAGCGACCGCTAACGATCAAAAATACTCACCTTATCGTTGCTCGTTGACATACTGTCCAGTTCCCAAATATCGTTGCTGCTACAGGTACGATGTTGTTCGCCGTTCCTGCGGCAGCACACATAACTATGTGTGACACCGGAGGAACGAGGAACCTCATCTTACCTGCGGCCACCGGCAATGAGGAAGGAAGGAGGTGGGCGGGATGTTACGTCCCGCTAATCTCTGCCCCTCCGCTTCTATTGGGCGGCCACTTAGTGACGTCGCTGTGACGCCGAACAAACCGCCCCCTTAGAAAGAAGGCTGTTCGCCGGTCACAGCGACGTCGCAGGGCAGGTAAGTATATTGTGACGGGTCTGAGCAATGTTGTGCACCATGGGCAGGGATTTGGCCATGCCGCACAACCGATGGGGGCGGGTGCGTCATGGGCATGAGATCGCAGCGTGTAAAGCGGCCTTTACCCTCTTAAACACCACGGCCAAAACATCTAATTGATAAAATGGTTGCGATTTGGGCTCCCTGAAACCCCCGCTGCATGATGCTGCCTGAAATTTAAGGAGTTAGTGAAGGACCAATTTGACGCTGTTTTTGTAAGAAAGCACCTGTTTCTTATCCCGGACAAGTGAAGGAGAACGATAAGCGCAAAAATTGTCTCCAGAATTTCCCAATATCAATGGCAAGTAAAGAGTTAACGATTACTTTGCCCAATAACTTGTAAATAGGTGATTTTCTTTTTCTTTCTTTTTTTTTAAATCTTCTAAAATTTATATTTACAAAAAAAGGAAAACCTAATTTAAAAAAATAAATAAATAAAAAAATGTATTCTGTCGATAAACACCAAATCGCAGGATAAACATTATTGATTTCCTTTTAAACCGTTTCGCCTTCATCAAGAGCGCGGAGATTTATGTAATTACCACTCTGAATTTTCTTTGCAACAAATGTATTTTTTTTTCCAAGTCAGCAGATACAAAAGATGGAAACCGTCTTATTGTGGAGATTAAAAGATCGTTTTTTCCTTTAGTAAACTGTTTTTCTTATGATGGATTCTTTCAAGAGCTTGTCAATTAGGAAGTTTGAGTCAAATGAAAATGCATGCGCCTATATTTGTGTTATTTTTTTCTTCTCTTTTTTTTTTGCCCTTTTATCCTGGACCACATCCTCTTCCCCATCTCGAGACTTTGATGCCCAATATGGCAGGTAATATTCAAACTCTCATTAATATTCATTTCCTGCATAGAAACGGGCCATAGCTGTTCTGACTTTAATCATCCAATTAGACAGTCAGTAAATTATCTCCTAATGAGTTTCTTTTTAAAACTTGCATTTTATTTAATTTTTCTCTTAACTCATTTCCCAGAACTTTCCACTTGAAATTGCAAAACTTTATAACTTGGAAATGTCTTGAATGACTGGAAATTATCACGGGAATCAAAATAGTTTTTTTTGTTATCAGTTGTCAACATTGTGACCCCAACCAAAGATGCCCACACTCCCTAACACTAATTAGTCTGATAACCATCTCTCCCGATTCCTTGATATAAGTACATTTTCTGTTTTCAATAGGTTACCAGAGAAGCTCCTGTCAGGCATTTTTTGTTTTTCAAAAAAGCAAAAGGTTTGGGCGATTTGACTCAAACTTTTTGATCTTTCTGAATTCAAACTGGTCGATCATTGTGAATTCACACCCTCTGATTCTTATAAAGTCAAACTGCTCAACCCCTCTGAATTCCAACCATTCGATCATGCAGAATTAAAACCGCTTATCCTTCTGAATACCAACCACTCAATCCTTCTGAATTCCAAAGGCTCAATCATTCTGAATTCCAAAGGCTCAATCCTTCTGTATTTCAACCACTCAATCTTTCTGAATTCAAACCGAGCAATACTTCTGAACTCAAACCACTTAGTCCTGATTAAGTCCAACCACTCAATACTTCTAAAGTCTAATTGCTCAATCCTTCTGAATTCCAGATAATTCTGATTTCCAACTGCTCAATTCCTCTGAATACCAATTGCTGGATCCTTCTGAATTCAAACCGCTCAATCCTTGGGAATTCCAACAGCTAGATATTTCTTTATTTCTATATTTCAACTCAATCTTTCTGAATTCAAACTGAACAATCCTTCAGAACTCAAACCACTTGGTCCTGACGAAGTGCAACCGCTCCATTTTTCTGAATTCCAACTGTTCGATCCTTCTGAATTCCAACGGCTCGATCCTTCTGAATTGCAACCCTTTGATACTTCTGAACACCAACCAATTGATCCTTCTGAATTCCAACTGCTCGATCCTTGTGCATTCCAACTGCTCGATCATTCTGAAATTCAAACTACTCAATCCTTCTGGATTCCCACCACTTGATCTTTTTAAATTCAAACCATCCATTCCTTACTTCAAATTGACAAATCTATTGTTACTTTGCACATGTTAAAAAATTGTATAGCCAGCTTACAGCGGTGAGACATCTGGTATTGTGGCTTGGAATCCAGGAGGTTCAGCATGGATGGGGGTGGAAGCACACTCAGCAGACAGGTGAACAAGGGATTGGATCCAGCAAGTCACTCCAGATTATTCAATTTATTCAAATTTGGCAAATAAATTAGATTTGCATTGAAGATATTTGATGCAAACCGAACATTTCTCAAATGTAGGGTGTGAAAAAGAACATAAAAAATAATACTCATCTCTCCACTCATCCATAAGCCCAAATCCTCCAATCCTCTGTCTCCTTCTTTTTTTGCATAGGGAACCATACTTATCTGGAATCTTCCTTCTACGAGAAGGATTAGGCCTTTCGCATCACAATGCACCGTGACATGAATAAAGCCCAGGGGCAAAGGGATGAAGTTGGAAGGGAGCATTATGCAACAAAAAAAAAGTGTCTGGCCTGAGTTTCGCTGAGGGGTTTTGATGGTGGCTGTGATGGTAATGGGACACATAAGTAGCTAAGTGATTAGGTGAATATAATTGATTAGGTCAGTATAATTGATTAGGTGAATATAATTTATTAGGTGAGTATAAATGATTAGGTGGGTATAGTTGATTAGGTGAGTATAGTTGATTAGGTGACTATAATTGATTAGGCGAGTATAATTGCCGGTCAGCCACCAACTAAATCACATAAAAATTTAGTTTAGAGAATCTGAATTTTTTTTGCAAATAAAGAGGTGAATTCAATTAGCTTATAACCGATTTACTCATTAATAATGATACAAAATATTTAAAAATAAATATAATCAATAATAATATTTGAAATATAAATAGTTTTTTACATATTGTTAGAATTATATTTTTAATTGAATTATTGGTTTACATCACTTGTATGTTCCATAACTCAACTCTATAATCATTGCGATTTTTTTTTCCATTCTTCTAAAGTCCAACATTCTGAATATTGTTTTTACCCAATTTTTGTGCCTTTTTTGCATAACTCAACCTTAGTAAATTCCCTCCCGTGATGGTTATTCAGCCAAGCACATTGTCAGAAAGTGTAATCTTCCACTTGGAGACACAATTCATCTTCACTCTTGAAACATTTTTCTTAATAGTTAGAAAAAGTTTGCAAAAGTCGTCAACGTAATGGAACCGCAGCGCGCTGAACTCCGAGGCTCAGCTTCTTCGGGGAGGAGAGTTGACAGAAAAGTGTCTTCCTTCGGGAAGGTCAAAAGTCATTGGTATTAAACTAGACAAGCTGGTATTGTAGTGTTAATGAAAATGCAAAGCAGATGTTTAGTAATTAGGGGAGATGTGAATGACAAGACATGAGAGGTACAGTACATGAGCTGGCTGGCACAAAGCAGCTGTTGTAACCAATTCCGCTGTCAGAAATATACACAAGTCAGGCTATCCCTTGTGAGTTTGTCATAGCTGTGACAATTAGAAAAAAATTGCAGTTGATTAAAATCAGTTATCTATCACACAAAGCAATTTTTGTAATATTCAGTTACAAATGGCATAGGTTAGATGCTACAACAATGACTGCGAGAACATTACCTCTGTAACAAAGACAGATATTAAAATTGCTATTTAGTATTTATTCCGAGCACGTCGGTGATGTATGTGTCGAACTTTAACAAGACTTTTAATTGAAAATGCAATTACCTCTCGCATTTATTCTCTAACCAGCCCCTACGAATGGAAACAAGAACACCTTTGATTATGTAAAATCAAAATTTACATCTGTCAGAAAAGCAAAAGCTCGGCAGCATGGCCAAGGTGGCGGAGGTGGATCTCGAAAATGGTAATCCGGACTCGGTCTATAAACTTTATGGAGATAACTAGAATAGTGGGATATGGATGTGTTGGGAGGAAAAAACAAACAGTACTTAAAATGTTTTTTTTAATTTTGATCTGTTTGTTCTGATGCTGTTACACAGTGACTACCAGGGTCCCACCAGGTGTAAATGGACTCCTGGCGATTGCCACAACATATAGGGTACACCAGGGAAACAATACAATGGTTCGTCCTGGAACTAGGGAAAAGGGAGCTGATCCCTGCACTTCCTAACGACCCTATACGGGTCCTTCCCTTGTATGCCATCACATGCCTAGGCCCTTACTGGCCCTGAACTCACCCTGACTAGTAAAGGCCAGTGGGACACTGCAAATAAGACAACGCAAGGCAGGTATCACGCTCGCCACCGGTTGATGGTACTGCGGCAAGCAGAAGTGGACCCACTGGAGCACAGGGGGACCGCAGGCCTACCCTTTTAGTGGGAGGGGCTTGAGTAAGTGCTTTCAGCGAGGCAGATCCCAGGGCAGGGACCGGGACTGTGGCAGTTGACCCCCAGGGCAGGGGTGGACACAAGAGTAGACAGGGCTAAGCCTCAAGTGTAGACTGGGATCATGACGGTAGCAGAGACAGATGGCACGGTCAGGGCAAACAGAGTCTCAAGCAAGGCTGGGACCTCCAGAGGGGCTGAAGCAGAGGGACCAGCCGGGACAGACAGGCACAGTCTTTAGGGTGTCATGGGCCACCGGGGTATCGGAGGCTGGAAGCATGGCCAGGGCAGACAGGCACAGTCAAAAAAATATGTAATAATTAGAGATGATCGGATCCAGCATGATTCAAATTGGCTTAATTGCATAGATGTTAACAAGAAATTCGATTTGCAGTATGAATTGAATGTCTCCTATGCTCTTGGGTCTATAGAGACCCCAGAATCTAATAAAGCTCCCCAAATAATACTCATCTCAGGCCACCATGCTGCTTGCTGTCCACCGTCTGGTCCTCTACATTTCTTTTTGCCGTCGTACTCCACATTTCTTCTCTCTAGAATGGGACTTCCCACCATGGCCAGGTTTCAGACGTCCCTGCATGCAATGATGACGCCACGAACGTTATGATGTTAAGACCCTATAAGGCCTGGTCGAAGTCGGAAGTCAAGTTCTAGAGTGATGAAGGCTCATATGAGACCAAGACAGTGAAAAGAGGAGGCACATAGGACTGTACGTTGGGAAGCGAGCTGTGGCCGTGTAGGTGAGTGTTGAGGTGTCTGTTAGTAAAAAGAACCAATGACAATAAAACCTTTTAGCAGACTGCTGCCATTTTGCCGAATCTATACAAAACGAATTACAAAAAATTCACATTCTGGAGAATAGTGATTTCAAGTAGAACTAAGATTCTATGCGCATAAAGACACTCATCTCAAGTAATAACCATTTGTAATAAGTGGAAATCCCAATAAGATAATGGAAGCTAAATGATGACCAAAACCCCAAATTGGCCAATTAATTTAATCCCTTAATTAACGATTTAAGCAGATTATATGGCACAGGTTTTGGATGGTCATCCATGGTAATGTCCAAATATGAGTTTGACATACTGTACATGTGCCTATGTAGCTCTTACGAGATCATGTCTCCAATCCCAGTATTATATCCTGAGGTCTGATGAGCGGGAAACATTGCATTGAACCACCTATGTGATCATCATCTCTTCCTGGATGACTGTCCATATAAAAACTATAATTAAAATATATATTTTTTTTTAAATCTAGGTTTATAGAAATCTCACATAAAATCTATCATAAGCTTGTGCAGCATTTTACCACTGTTAAAATTTGTATCTGAGCTCATAGAAGTGATCAAAAAGGATGAAGTCCATTAAAAGGCACATCTGGCCTTGGGGCCACCAGCCAGTTGGACATCAGTATTTTATATAGTGAGATGCAATTAATTCAATATAAAAGGTCAATTTTAATGATCCACTGCTGGGCTTCACACTAGGATTAGCCTAAAAAATGTTCTCCTGATGAGCGTCACTGAATAATTTGTTATTGATCTTCTTCATTTTATACTCAGCGCTGTGGACTTTATTTGTGAAGAGATGCAAAAAAAAAAATTTGCCAGTGGCAACTGAATTCTCAAACTTTTATGGGGGATAGAGAGCTATCTGATAGCATGCCATTGGCCATGAATGACACATTTTACATATAATATTTTCATATTCTGTATCATACAAGCTCACCTCACTGTCACAAGTGTATCTCGCTTGGGGGAGACCCTGAGTGACTCCGGTGTCAGAAGGTCACAGCGCCTTGCCGCTGGCAGGGTCATTACTGTTATTTAATAACATCTTTTTGCTTTTGGTGCTGTAAGGGTTAAGCACTCTTTCCTGCTCGACTGCAGGCTGTAGCTGCCAATCTCAGGTCTGGCTCTTTGGGATCACTCCCCTTCCCTATTTAAGTTATGTGATCTGCTCACATGATGCCTGTGTTAGAAATTGAATGCTCCTTTCTATGTGGTCCTCTTTGGAAGGAGCCTGCTCTGGAAGAAGTCTGCCGTGTTGTAAGCTGTAGTGGTGTTTGCTGCACTGAAGTCACCTGGTGTGTTTTTTCTTTGCATGTCTATTTCCCCTGTTTTTATGCCAACCCTTGTGTTTCTATATTGTATTGGCAAGTCTGGTGCTTTCATCGGCCTACTCACTAGCCAGGGTGAGTGTAGGGCTAGCTGAGGGCCTAAGGTATCCGGCTCAGCGATAAGTGGCAAGAACCTGTATAGGGACGCAAGGGAGCTTAGGAATCAGCTTGAAGTGAGTGCAGGAGGTGTCCCCTCACCCCTCTTCCTAGCAGCATGGACTTCTGTTGTATCGTGACCCCTGTGTTCATTGTGTGTTGTAACATCTTCTAGGGGTTTACCAAGTACTAGGTAAACCCTGCTAGTCATGGATACACACATAGATTAATATTACATGTAAAAATGCATCTTTTACATATCTAAGTTGGGTTCTGATTAGGCACCATGATGCACATCGTCAGGCATCGTCATAAGATATCTCCTATCCTTAATGGGCCAAAGAGCTGAGTTCAAGCTTTTCCATGCATTGGGGATCTTTTATCTGGCTCTGTGATATTGAATTCTGAGTTATGACCAAGTGTCAAATTGTTGAAGCCTTTTCTTGCATCTCCTGGCATTGGAGGATCTTCTCTTGGTTTTGAGATCTTTACTCACAATTGAGGGCTAGAACATGTTTTTTCTAGCCTTTGAGATCTTTCATTAGGAATGTAGACCAAAATGCAATTTGTGAAAGAACCAAGCTGAATCTTCTTTTTTGCCTTGTAGGTTCTCCACCACATCTCAAGATTTCGAACCCTGCTTGAGTACCAAGTTTAAATTTTGTTGAGTTTTCTGCCAGCCATCAAAATCTTCCATCAATTTGGGGACTAAGAAAAAACTCATTCTAGAAGCGGAATGAAAACTTTTTCTTTCATTGGTTCCTCTACTCTCGAGATTTGAGATCAATCATCTGCTGCAGATTTCAGCAGAATCATTGGCATTCAGACTTTGTGATAAAACAAGCTGTTTTTTTTTTAGAACCACAACAGCTTATCTTTATCATCAACTCCATAGAGGTTCCAAAATGAAAACACCTGAGAAGTAATATGGTACAGACTTAATCTCTAACAAGTTCACACAGCACCTTCTCCTGTCTGGTCAACTCAAGCCCTCCAGCAAAACTGCAGATGTTGCTACTACTCCAACATGATCTTGGTAGAAGACCTAAGACCTAACTTCAAGCATTTCCTAGCTTTTTTAAGGCTTTGAAATCTTCACTCAATATGAATCATTGATCCTGATTTAAGATTTAAGACACCAATTGTTGGAGATCTGATTTTAAGCATCCTGGCCAATCTTCTCCTAAACGACATAGTTTTTAATCAAGATTGAGGACCAGGAAATACCTTGTCAAAACTGAAGCATCTTTTTCCCCCAAGCTTTGACCACCAAGACCAATCTTCAATTGTCAATGAGATTACTTTGAAAATCTCCTTCGTTGATGAGTATTCCATTAGACCTTGAAATCATCAATTAAGGTGGAAGACCAAGGCACAATTTTTCAATTAATAAATTCAAGGAACTCTTAGTCATGTAGGGTCTTTAACCAAACTTTAAGATCTTTAATCTTGATTAGAGATGAGAGAACCCTTGGAAGTTTGGTTCAGCGGATTCAGCCAGACTTTTGATAAAGTTCGGTTTGGGACATGGACTTGACCTGAACCCCAATGGAAGTCACTAATTGGGCAGTTCGGGTCTCCGGCCACATACAGCCAGCCATAAACAAAACACTTCCAGGGATGAGAGGGTGGGATTTTTCCATTTTTTTTTTGCTTGGTGCACACTACATCCATTCATGCTGTTGTACCCCCAATGCGAGCTGATCAAACACTGCAAGCGGCTCACACTGAGATGAGCACTGGGTATACCCGAGCACAGCGATGCTAATCCCAGTGGTTTGCAAACTTAAAGCGCCCGAACTCCATTTTTTTTAAAGTCTATGTTTGGCATTTATAGTAGAAGCTACCTTGAAATAAGGCAATAAGGTGCAGAGCTGTGTCCACCACTTTTCAGAAGTGCGCACTCCCAGAAAGTGGTGGACACGACTCTGCACATTATCAAGGTGCACTCCTGGAAAGCAGTGGACACCGCTCTGCACATTATTGGGGTGCACTCCCGGAAAGCAGTAGACACCATTACCAGCGCAATCCCAGAAAGTGGTGGACACCGCTCTGCATATTATTGGGGCGCACTCCCAGAAAGCAGTGGACACCACTCTGCACATTACCAGCGCAATCCCAGAAAGTGGTGGAAAGCGCTCTGCACATCATTGGGGCGCACTCCTGGAAAGCCGTCGACACCGCCCTGCACATTATTAGATCGGACTCCAGGAAAGTGGTGGGCACCACTCTGCACATTATCGGGATGCACGCCTGGAAAGCAGTGGACATCACTCTGCACATTATCAGGGCGCACTCCTGGAAAGCGGAGGACACCACTGTGCACATTATCGCCTTAACTCCAGGCAACTTCCACTATCCAGCACGTGAACCGATGAAGGTCTATTTGACCGAAACGTCTTCATAAACTGGATATCACCATTTCTTGAAAAGTAAAAATCTTCTTTGTCAAAATATTTCTGGAGTGCCTGGTTATATAAGTTACTGCTATGGATTTGGATCCTACCAGTGCACCCTAAAAGGGCTAGAAGTGGTGTGCGCTAGCTGTGTGTCCGGTAAGACTACCGAACACCGAACCTCAGGTTCGATCATCTCTAATCTTGATTGATGACCAAGATACAATTGGCCAAAGAGTTTATTTCTTGCATCTTCTAGGTCTTCTGAGGTCTTTATTCCTACAACAAAGTGGCAACCAGGTATAGTTCACTGGATAATTGTCACTCTTTTTACGTAAGTGGTAGTAGACCCATGTTTGAAGAGGACCATGAGAGTCCAGTTGAGTAGGAGTAAATTATTTATTAGAAACACAAAGGAACCCCCCCAAAAAAAAGAACTTTGCTCTGTAAACAAGAACCAGGCTATTTATATCCAATGGGATCCTTGTTAAAAGTTAAAATTGTGCATTGTAAAATCCACCGAGATGCCATAACATAATACGAAGCAATGAAGGCTTTATCAGTGAATGGTATTTTCCGTTGTGTTAAAATGACTCTGTGGGTGAATGAATTAGATCAGCTTGATTTATTTTAGTCCATCGTGAGATGCAAACAAGAATTATTATATTTCAAATAGAAGATGTAAAAGAAAGAATAAAGAGCGGAGCTTCAAGTAGCTTCTATTGCCGCTTTGTGATGCCGCATTGTTATTCCAATGCCACGCGAATTAAACTCTGATCTTTTAAAATGCATGCAAATTCTTGCAGAATATATATGAAAAAGTCAGTGTCGTAGAGGTGCTTTCAGTCTCTTGATAAATGGGAATCCAGCGGTACTTTATTGAGTCTCTGATTTTTAATAATCTGAATCCTGCAAGATTTAATTCTGCATAATTCTGGCTGAAATCGGCTTCTGATTGAGTTGTAATGGCTGTGTTATTGTAAATATCCCTGCATACTAATGTTATGCCGGAATTCAATAATATTTAGATGAAATTCCTGGCCTCGAGCAGAATGAAAGTTAGGTTTTTCCAAAAGTCGAAAAGTTTTATGGCAGGGATATATTGATTTCCTTGTGTTCTTTTAGCATAAAATATAATAAAAACCTATTTGAATGTATGGAGAAGTGGAAGCTCATATAGGAAGGAGTCGAATTTTTCCATAATTGGATATTCATAGCTCTCCCTGTGAAGTCATGTATAAACACATTGATAAACATATATGAACTAGACATACATCAAAAATTTGTAATATTCTTTCGAGTGAGAAATTGGTATCTGTGTGACAGCCACGATGACAGATATTATGGGGTTGTTCGGATAAATTGCCTGTTTTATTCTAAATAATTGTTGATGGCTTATTGCTTTTCTACCAGCTTCACTCCTCAGGTGTATTTGAGACTGGTTAGAGGCAATAGCCTGCATGCCATAGAGGAAGACCATGCATCCGCTTTGGAGCTCTTTGTACCAGTCAAGGTTGGGTGCATGCCATAGAAGAAGACCATGCATCAGCTTTGGAGCTCTTAATACCAGTCAAAGTTTGGTGTATTCCATAGAGGATGACCATGCCTCAGCTTTGGAGCTCTTCGTGAGAGTCAAGGTTGGGTGCATGCCATAGAGGAAGACCATGCCTCAGCTTTGGAGCTCTTAGTTCCAGTCAAGGTTGGGTGCATGCCATAGAAAAAGGCCATGTATCCGCTTTGGAGCTCTTATTACCAGTAAAGGTTGGGTGCATGCCATAGGAAAAGACCATGCATTCACTTTGTAGCTCTTAGTACCAGTCACGTTTGGGTGCATGCCATAGAGGAAGACCATGCATCCACTTTGGAGCTCTTAGTACCAGTCAAGGTTGGGTGTATTCCATAGTGGAAAACCATGCATCAGCTTTGGATCTCTTAGTACCAGTCAAGGTTGGATGCATGCCATAAAGGAAGACCATGCATCTGCTTTGGAGCTTTTAGTACCAGTCAAGGTTGGGTGCATGCCATAGAAGAAGACCATGCATGGAACTCTTAGAACAAGAGGACCCACCCTTGTCTGGTACCATATCCTTTGCAACTGGAAAATACAAATTAGTGCAGGACTCCATTCCAAAAAATAGGACTGGAGTAGAATTTTTACATGGTCGAGGACAGAAGATGCAGGAGAAACCAAATACACAAGGTTGGGAAATTTGGCACCATATTGGGAAACTCAACTCTATTAAAACTTAATTGCCAAATAGTATATTTAGAAAAAAATGTTTTCCAAAAAGGACTGTTCTCTTTTAATTTTGTTAAGTATGTACCACACTTATTCATCGGTAATGGAAATAGTGAAGCCTACAACACAGGGAAGCCGTATCCACACCCTGCTGGTCGCTGTACAGACTAGAAGATCCCTAGCCGCACAACTAAAAAACACCACTCCGGACCTAAAAGGCCGTAAAACTGTATCTTGTACCTTCTGAGGTACCAAATGAGAAGCTGCTACGCGCAGCTAACCAGGAAAGGGGAAGTGTGCAAAGGCATATAGGGACCAAAGGTAAGAAATTTAAAATGTGCATAATGTCCCTGGACCAATGCACTTCATCACTTTGTGACATCATGACATATGTCGTGATTAGTGAGGAGCGGTACTTGGGTGCTTGGGCATGTTTGGTGCCCAATCTAGTACTGCAGGTGCTGGAGCTAAATGCTCGACCTAATTCTCTGGACACAGCCCTCGGCCACCACAGTCCCTACATCAGCAGACATCACCAAGTAAAATTTGTTGAGTCTTCCTGGCCATTCAGTTTTCATCAGTCTCCATCATGCGGGTGCATTCGGCAATGTCAGTTCCATGTGCATTATCTAAATGTTCCCCCCGGTTAAAGTAACTGTGCACTTAGTTATGCTCGATTCCTTGTTCCGGAAAAGAGAGAAATGGTGCCTTAAACAGAACTAACTGCACAGTTTCTTATGCTGGGGGGGAACATTTGAATAGCGCACATTCAACGAAAGTTGTGGGTGATGCTGGCTGCACGCTGGATGATGGAGACTGATGAAGTCCGGGAAAACTGAACAGAGGCTCAAAGGCAATGTCTGTGGTGGTGGGGAATATGGTGGCTGGGAACGTTGTCCAGAGCAGGTAAGAGAATGGGGGACATAAGCAATTAAATATGCTTGAGTCCCCCATTGTGCTTGGTACTCGAGTTGAGCACCCAATCATTCCAATTTGCTTGAATCGAGTACCAAGCACCTGATCATCTTTGTTCTCTCCCATCACTAGTCAAGATGTTAGAGGCATACTTAATACTGGAATGTGAGACACTGAGTAGAAGAAAACCAAAGAGAACATCACACTCTGGAAGAAAGAAGAGGTCGAACTGAGTATTGGACCAGATGTTGGAATGAAGCAACGGCGAGACATTTGATTGGCAAGGGGAGTATTAATTTATTTCTTTAGACTCTATGTTTAGTATGCTCTGGAAAATAATTAAGGAGATGCAATCCTAAAGGAGCGAAGTAGTACCTTCAATCTTATGATCGGTGGAGGTTCCAAAGGTCAAACATTCCTGAGATTGAAATGACCACAGTGACTTGCCATGACTTCTTGTGACAGGAATGACCCTTCTTGGCTGTTTTTCATTTCACTTTATTCAAAAATGTCCCATGCATTTGATACTTGCCCTTTAAGTGTTACCATTCGGTTAGCGCCTTATTGTTCTGTGAGTGGTACTGATGCTATGCTCATTGAAGAGCCAGATTGCCTTGCATCGCTTTCTTACACATTGTGGATCTCGGCAGCCAACAAAGCTGATTACCTAAAAAAGAATGTCTACAAAACACATCTACAGAGCTGACAAGTCTAAGTACATACGACAAGTAATAAAGAATACCGGTAAAAATTTCAGCCAAAAAAACATCTCCTCACAAAAGAAACGTTTCAGTTTGCATCTAAATGTACGGACCAAAGTGTCTCAAATGCCATCTGCTTCTACATTGGATTTTAATGTCACACGAAAGGCTGTCCCTTGGATACATCATCCATGGTATGTCGTTAAATTGCACCCATATGTTTCGAGAAGGAAATGGATTTCTTCATTGCCTCTTCCTGTTCTCTCTTGACGTTTCCTTTTATTCCTTCTCATACTTCTAACTTTTTGGCGTGGGTTTGAAAATATTTAAAGATATAAACTAAGTTCCATATTTTTCCCACATTATTTATATTTAACCTCTTCCTTGAGGATGAATTTAGTGAAGATATCAAACATAAGATTACACACCCAAAATCTGGTGATTAGGTACAAAGTTTGACCCCCAGGTCACCATACGGTGCTATAGAGAGTTCGGAAGAGAACGGAGGGATTGGCGATGGAAGAGAAAAAAAGAGGGATGGGTGAGAATCAGCATGAAGAACAGTCTGTATTCTGCAAAAACAGCTCAAAGTGCCAATAAGTTGGGTTAGAAGAGACAGGAATAGAGATTAGCAATTTTTACATTCCAATTTGCCAGACTAGTCAAATTGTCCTCAAAAAGTGTTGCAAATGCCCCAAAATCACTTGTTTAAAATCCAGAGGTCTCCTAGGACTGTTTTAACATGTTTTAAGTTCCCTAACCCACAAACAGCCTTAGTAATGTCAAAGTGACTTCAATATATATGGCTACATGGTGTTTGTTTTCATGGCTGTGCTGTTGCACACACTTTCTGTAATGTTTATTCATTATTGATGGCTTTCTTTTATCTCTTTTGCTATGCTAAGTTGTGAACTATAATATCCTTTTCCTATCAATATTTAATAAAAAAAGGGCTGCTGCATTGCCCTGCCTCAGCTTTTATACAGACTATGATGGCCCTTCTTAATAGGCTCTTATGGAGAAACCCAAATGGCTTGATATCAAAGTCTGTTGAGTTAAGGAAGGCATGTGTGTCAAAATGTTGTTGCTTTTGCATTTTTAGCCGCACAATACACCATCAATTGAATATTGCACCTTGGGTTTTAAGCACTTCTGACTCTTTGGATGGAGCTCATCTCCTAGATAACACGTCATCCATGGAACAAGTCCTTATAAAATCCAGTTGGATATACGGATGAACTCATCTCCAAGATAGCACGTCATTCATGGAAGAAGACCACATGACACCCAGTTGGATACACCAATGAACTCATCTCCAAGCTAGCATGTTATCCATGGAACAAGTCCACATGACACCCAGTTGGATATACAGATGAACTCATCTCCAAGATAGCATGTTATCCATGGAACAAGTCCACATGACACCCAGTTTCATACACGAATATACTAATCTCCTAGATAACATGTCATCCATGGAACAAATCCATGTGACACCCAATTGGGTAAAAGGATGAATTCATCTCCAAGCTAGTACGTCATCCATGGAACAAGTCCACATGATACCCAGTTAAGTAAACGAATGAACTCATCTCCAAGATAACATGTCATCCATGGAACAAATCCATATGACACCCAATTGGATACATGGATACACTTACCTCCTAGATAGCACATCATCCATGGAACAAGTACCCATGACACCCAGTTGGGTAAACGGATGAACTCATCACCAAGATAACATGTCATCTATGGAACAAATCCATGTGACACCCAGTTGGATACACTGATGAACTCATCTCTTAGATAGTACGTCATCCAATTTCTATAATTAGATTGCATTCTTTCAAATTTCTATATCCTGGCTCTACCTGCTATTCATCGGCACCGCCATCATCCCTCCAATACATAGGACTCATACCCAACAAATTTCCACTCCAGCTATGTCATCAAGTCCTTTATTCTTGTCGAACGATTGACCTTAATTTTTCATTGTCTTAAAGAGGGAAGATTTGCGAGTCTACACCAAAATTGATGAATTAGTGAAGAAAGGATGTATAAATAGAGGGATAGATAGATAGATCTCGACTTGCTTTAACTGTATGTGTAAATGTAGCAGGCAGTGGAGAACTCTCTCTCTCACCTTGCACCATACAGAGTGTAGATTGCATTCTGTTAATATCTGACCCTGGGCTCCTTCTTTAAATCACAGCTTATGAGAGTCCTTGCTGAGACGTGTTCATCCATGACGCAGTGACTACAGCACAGCACACTACCTCTATTAGCCTCAGGCATGCCTTCCAGAGAGGTAACATTTGTTATCATATGAAAACAATGCTCGCTCCTTCTTTCCACTTTACACCGTGATCGTATTTGGACCGGCGGTCCTCGTATTTAAATTGTTTTCATAAAATGGGTACTATATCGAATATAGGCAAATAGTCCTACATTTTAATGATCATTTACTTTTCTGTTATGTATTTAAATGGTTACTGTTGTATCAATAGTCCCAGTCTCATCTGATGGAAAATGCACTGAAGAACAAGATTGCAAAGTAACTCATTTTCCCAAATTGATGGTTTCAGCCCCCAAAACAATCAGTCCAAAATGCAGGCCTCTAGGTGTCTCTGTTCAGTCTACCTTGCTATCCCCTGCCTGTAGTCAAACACAATCCCATCCCTAACAAGAGAGATTCTGAACTAGATTATGGGAAGTGATGGTGGATCTTTATCTTTTTACAAAAATTAGAATGGGTCTGTATCACTTGACAGGAAGTGGTGGTGGGTCTTTGTTTCTCTACAGGAAGTGGGGTGGGTGTTTGTCTCTATACAGGAAGTGAGGTTGGATCTTAGTCTTTGTACAGGAAGTGGGGTGGGTATTTGTATTTCTACAGGAAGTCAGGGTGGGTCTTGGTCTCTACAGGAAGTAGAGGTGGGTCTTTGTCTCTCCACAGGACGTAGGGCTGCTATTTTTCTCTGGACAGAAAGGGAGTATGGGCCTTTGTATGTCTACAAGAAGTGGTAGTGGGTCTTTGTCTCTCTACAGGAAGAGAAGGTGAGTCTTAGTCTCTATATAGGAAGTGAGGTTGGATCTTGGTTTCCGAACTGGAAGTGGGAGCATGTCTTGGTCTCTGTACAGGAAGTGGTGTTGGCATTTGTCTCTCTACAAGGAGTGGTGGGTCTTGATCTCCTTACAAGAAGTAGAGGTGGGTTTTTGGAAGTGAGATTGGGTCTTGGTCTTTGTACAGGAAGTGGGAGTGTGTCTTGGTCTCTGCACAGAAAGTAGGGTGGGTCTTTGTCTCTCTACAGGAAGTGGAGGTGGGTCTTTGTCTCTCTACAGGAAGTAGGGCTGTTTTTTTTTATCTCTGGACAGAAAGTGAGGATGGGTCTTTGTATCTCTGTGACGCCCTGGACCCCAGGGGTCACAGAATAACATCACATACACACACACCCCCTCCCCTGGTCAGGAACACCCGTCAAACAAAACCCTTGTTGCCTCCCTCCAGGGTCTGATGTCCCCACCAGGTGGGGCAGAGCCAGGCGGTTGGCCCTGCCCACCGAGGAGTTCACAGGCCTGGAGGTGGGAAAAGTAGTCAGTTTTTGGTTGAGAGTTGAAGTGGAGAGGAGAAAAGACTGTGTGTCTGGGTTGGAGCCCAGGCACCATCAGCAAAGTCGGCAGATGGTGGTGGCCGTCTGCAGGAGTTGGTGGAGGTCTGCGGAACCGTAGGGCAGGGTCAGGCGGTGGCCCACCGGTACTGAACCGGGGAGCAGATTAAAGCCAAGCACCAAGGCAGGGTACTCAGACCCCGACTAGGCTCGGAAGCCGCCGCAAAGGTCGAATTCTCTGATTGCGGTCTGGACCTCAGGGGTTCATTCCCAACCAAGTCCCGTCAGAAGGCAACAGCCCAACCCGTCCGGATAAGAGCCACCGCCAACGGCCAGAAATTCAAGGGCCAGTGCCTGCAGGCAAAATGGGCTCTCCCGACACATACAAGCCAGGGAGCGGACCACCCATGGGAATCCATAAAGGTCAAACACTAACACATAGGTGCAGGGAACGACAGCCACCATCAACCCGTCCGGGGAGAGTGAAGATACCGCAGCCGACTGCGGGCCCCGTCCATCCAGCCATTTGGTTTACCAGAGACTCTGTTCTTGACTACCTGAGTGAGTACAGCTCTGCACCGTAACGCTGCCCCGCATCCACACTGCCTCCCCGCATCGGCACCTGCACCTATCCCCTCCTTCCTACTCCCCAACCGGGGCCCCGGGACCAACAGCCCCTACCCACGGAGGGGTCAACACCTTAGCTGCTCTCCGCCATCGCTCCCGGGATCCCCCGTCACCAGCAGCGGTGGTGCCCACCATCACCACAACCCGTGGGTGGCATCACAACTGACATGCCACCACCAAACCTCCCCTTTTCACTCGTGGGCGAGGAGGCGCTGCTCAAGCCCCTGGGTCAGGCCCCGTGCTCAAGCCACCAAGGAGCAGAAGCACCAGACCCGAGCGCCAGCGATTCCCAGGTGAGCGGCGTTCCCGACCCCTCCACCCGCGACATCTCTACACACAGTGGTGGTAGGTCTTTGTTTCTCTACAGGAAGTAGAGGCGGGTCATGGTCTCTCTACAAAAAGGGGTGCTGGGTCTTTGGAAGTGAGGTTGGGTCTTGGTCTTTGTACAGGAAGTGGGAGTGTGTCTTGGTCTCTGTACAGGAAGTGCGGTGGGTATTTGTCTCTCTACAGGAAATGAGGGTGGATCTTTGTCTCTCTACAAGAAGTGGGGGCAGATATTTTTCTCTTTGCAGGAAGTGGAGGTAGGTCTTTGTCTCTATACAGGAAGTAGGGCTGTTCTTTATCTCTTGACAAAACGTAAGGGTGGGCCTTTGTATGTCTACAAGAAGTGATGTTAAGTGTTTGTCTCTCTGCTTCTGCTTTTCTATCACTGCTGAAGCTTGCACCCCATCAAAGTAATTTCACAGAGTGTATTTGTGGTTCCAGGTTTCTTAACCTGAGTGCAGATATATCAGAGAGCAGGGCTTAAAATTCAGAACAGGCAATTGGACAATGGCAGGAGCAAGACATGCTGGGAAGAGAAATAAAGGGATTGTGCCAAGTCTGGAGAATAGTATCTATTCATAAGATAGGGGATTACCGTACTTACCTATTGTTGGGTTTCCACTAATACCCCACCAATGAGAAGAACCCCATCTGAAAGTACCGGAAGCAGAGGATATGCACCTTCACTCCATTTATACTTAATGTTAGTGCCAAAGACCAGTCAAGTGCAGCATTTGGCTATCTCCGGCGGTCCAGTAAGAACGACCCAAGGGGAGGCGCACATGCTTGGCCTCTGGTTTAGTCAAAGAGCCCCATTCTCAGGATCAGGGGATGGACCTCCAGAGATTGGTAAGTCATATCTTTCAGATAGATAGGGGGTGACTCCTAATCTTAGTTTATACGCTCTAAAGGAAGGTACATCAGCACCTATAGTGCTGACAGAATTCTGATGAAGAATAACCATCCACTCACAAAGGGTAGATGTCAAGTTACATAATAAGTTCTTGGACTGGTATAAGAACCAAAAGCATTTTTTACTTGTTTGGTGTGTTGATAGAAGTTGCAGTTACATTTTTACAAAGTTTTATGGATATTACATAAAGCATGAGGGATGGAGTGGTCAACCTGAACCAGCCTGTCCTGACAACCTGACAACTTGTGCTGCACCTATAGGCAAATTGCATTTTCCCAATATCAAGAAAACAGCAGATCGGAGTCGCCTTTTCTACGGGAAAATTGAAGTAAAAAATGAAAACATAAACTTGGATGAAGTCTTCAACTTTACATGGAGACAATTAAATTGCTCTTGATTTAGTTTCCATCCACCATGTATTAGTTGTTCTTTCAGTTATTTTATGAGAGCAGGAAAGTGAGAAGAGAAAAGTATTTTACATGAGAAGCGCCAGCAAACAACCGTCCTCAGATTTACATTAGTCTTGATTTGCGACTGTTCAACATAAATCATTTTAATATTAAAAAATTGTGCGCGGTTGCCTCAATTTTCAGCATTAAAATAAAAATAAAAAAAAATAAATAAAAGCCCTGGATACACCGCTGCCGGAATAACTTACTGGAGTAAATATAATAAAGTGATATTACTTATTATTGATGATATCACTCAGTTCTTCAGAATACTGCTACATTGATCCTTTCTGTATCACCGATAGACTCCGATGTGAGGGAGCCTAGAAGCCTTGTGCTGTAACATATATCCATAAAAGTGGAAGGAAAATAATAGACTTCAGCTCAATGTGTCAAAATATCACAAAGAAATATAATTCCTCTCCTACTTTCAAAAATGCACCCAGTGACACCAGATGTCAAAGGTGTGTCCTGTGGTTTCTGGCCATAGAAGGTCACAGTGTCTGGCTGAGCAGAATGTTCCCTGATTTTCCATTGTTCCTGCTGTCAGTATTCATTGGCTTTCCTGCTGGATTCATCTCTCCCCTTTTTGGACCCAGCAGGAGCTCGCTGTTACGGGGGCACTGGCGGATTAGGACAAGGTGGTATATATCCCAATCGCCAGTCGGGGATCACCATGCTCCAGATGTCAAAGGAGCTGCTAGCAACCTGAAGGTTAGGCAGAGAATACAGAGCTGGGTGGCTCTGAAATAATAGGGGCCTGATCCAAGTTTAATAGCACTTGGATCAGGAGACTGTGAACCCTGTTAGCGCCACAGGGTCCACTAACCCAGCCCAGGAATTCCCTGTGCACTCCACAGGGGTCCTGGGGCACACAGTCTGCGCGCGTACACGGCACAACGAGGACAGATGGCGCAGCCGCAGCCTAGTTAACACCACTGGGCTGCACTAGCCAGACTGGTAGGACAGGAGCTGGCATTAACCATGCCGCGTTACTAGTGTATTGTGGCGTCCGGCACCGATGCCCTAGCCCTGCCTACCTCTGTCCTAAATACGCAATGTGCTCAACACATGGAGTGCTGTGTCTAAGCATATGTGAAGACTGTGCCCTTCCATGTTGTCTCTAGCCCCTTTTATAACCTAGGTCCGCCCCATACAGGGTGGACCACAATGGCCCCTCCAGGAGCCAATAGAGGAGTGCCACGTCATCAGTGACATCACCAGCGGCCTATCCGGAATCTCCATGTCACTGATTACCTCATGGCAGCCACGCCCCAAACACCTCACCAATCATCGTTTGACGACCAATGGTGAGGTGCTGTGTCATAGGGGCGGGCCTCCGCGAGTCAGTCCCAAGTGGCCACATCATCAGGACACCTTATGCGTGCCGGCCTATCAGAGTCTGCCACCTCATGGACATGCACAGTGATGTCCTTACCGGACCTAGCCTCTGATGCACTAAGTGCCTGAGCATGCTCAGTAGGCACAACACAGGACTTAGACACAGAAAGCAGTCCAAGTACCTGTGCAAAGAGGCTTTTTGCACTAAGAGTGGGACCATGCTCACTAGCCTGAACTGAGGACTTCGCCTCAGAAATGGCACTATCAGGCTGAAGATGCTCTCTAGGCGAAACACTGGACTTAGGCTCTGGCTGGGGTAAATCGGCGTGCCCATGCGCACTAGCCGCACTAGCCACTCTTCCACACTTAGATGTGAAGGAGAAAGCAGCCAGCTGGAAGATCTGAAGCACGGCCAAAAACATTGGCCAGCACCTGGGCGTGACTGGAATCAAAGCCATCTGCTTGCTGCTACGGCGCCGCCGATTCGTAATGTGACGCCCTGGGCAAGCCAGGGGTCACAGGTCACAACACCACACGCACCCCACATTCCCTGCAGGAACACCTAGGTCAAAACATAAATCCTTGTTGCCTTCCTCCAGGGGTTGATGTCCACACCAGGGGGTGGGCCAGGCGGTTGGCTCCACCCACCGAGGAGTTCACAGCCCTGGAGGCGGGAAAACCAGGCAGATGAGTGTTAGAGTTAAAGGAGTGAGGAGTAAACAGTGAAGGAGAAGGAGGACAGTGATAGTAGTGACAGAGAAAAGTGACAGCAAGAAGCCTGAAGTTAGTCCGGGTGTGTGCCCCGGACTGAGACAGCAAGGTTGGCAGACGGCGGTGACCGTCTGCAGGAGAGATTGCTCGGAGGTTGCCGAAAGGACCGTGGGCGGGTGGTGACCCGGCGGTACCGGAGCGGTATACAAAGAACAGTCAGCACCAGGGCAGGGGCCTTTCGGATCCCGGCAAGGCTAGGAGTCGCCATAATTTGCCAAATCCGTCAGTGAAGGGGACCACTGGGTCTCCCAACAACCAAGTCCCGATTGAAGGCAACAGTCCGACCGTTAAGGGGAGACACCGCCACCGCCAAGGCACCAGTTTCCCAGGGCCAGCGCCTGCAGGCAAGAGAGGGGCTCCTCCGGCTCATATCCAGGTCGGAGAGCGGGTTACCGGTGGGAATCCATCGCTACCAAAAGACTATACATAGGTGCAGGGAAGAGACCGTCACCGCTAACTGCAGGGAACATCAGCACCGTAGCCGTCCGAGGGACCCGTCCAACCAGCCGTTTGTTTACCGAGAACTTTGTCATCATCCTTTGGCTGAGTGAGTACCTCCGTGCCGTGCGGCACAGCGCTGCCCCTGCGCCCCTGCACCTCCACAGGCCCCATAACCCGCCTGTCCACCATCCCAACCCCATCACTGGGCCCCGGGACCACCAAACCCCCTACCTACGGAGGGGCAAATCAACAACTGGCTGCTCCATACCATCACTCCCGGGCTCCCCAGACAGAGCAGCGGTGGTGTCTACTCAATCACCACAACCGTGGGTGGCGTCACGGACAATAAACTATCCCAACAACCAAACCCCTTTCACTCACGGGCGAGGAGAGCCGCTCGAGTCCCCGGGATCCGGCCCATCGCTCGAGCCACCGAGCAGCAGCAGGCCGCAGCAGCAGCGGCAGCCGGACCCGAGCAGTGGGAGACCGCAGCGTCCCCTCCTCCGCCCACGACAACTTGGCGTCACGAACAGGATCTTACCGCTCTGCCGTTGGGTAGAGGTGCGCCTTGTGACCGCCAGGGGTGTCCGGCCGGAAAATTTCAGAAGCCGCCATCTTTGGCGCGAAGAGTTCCCGCTCGAGCGTCTTCTCGAGTAGCAGAGGCGCGAAGGCCAAAACCCCGCCCTGATAGAGAAGGGGCCGGAAAGAAGCTAAGGGGGACGGAAACAAGATGTCTGCGCCCGACGGAGCCGCTGGAGGAGCGGTGGTCGCAGCCGCAGTGGCACCCGTGGATGGGAATGGGCCTGCCCAGGTCCCGGCCGTGCTGGCGGGAGGTGCTGTGGCCCCCGCTCTAGCTCAGGTGATGCCGTTCTCCTTGCCCTATGCGCCCGGAGCTACCTGGCTTCCGCAGTATGACGGGAAACCTGATGCTTTACAGGTCTTCGGGAAAAAGCTTAATCCGCTTTTGGAATTGTACCCCCTGACTGATAAACAACGTGCAGCGGTAGTGCTGGGCCAGCTAACCGGCGCGGCTGAGCAGGAAGCAGAGACCTGGGCCGAGGGGGTCCGGCTCTCTGTAGCCACCATATTTGAGAAGCTACAGACTGCCTTTGAGACCCGTACCGAAGCTGAGCTGAGGATGCAGTTTTACCAGTGCCGGCAACGGCCTGTGGATGGCATTCGGGACTACGCTTTACGCCTGCAAACCGCTCTTCGCACCCTAAAGCGGGTAAACACTATCAATGAGGCGAACAGCAACAAGATGCTAGTAGAGCAATTCGTGCAGGGGATGAGGTCCTCTGAGGATCGCAAACAGCTCCGGCTGTAGGCCCTGGAACACCCTGATGTGAACTTTGCTGTGTTAAAGGAACGGGCCATTAAAGCACTGCAACCCCCAGCTTCAGAAATCTCGGAGCCAGTCCCATGGCCCATTGAGGAAAACACTGTGGAAAGGAAGCGCAATAGGGTCTTACCCCAGAAAAATGGGGGAGAATCAAGGAGGGTGGTATTACTCACCTATAGGGGTTGTGACAGTCACAACGCCTATAACAGCATATAAAGAAATCCAAGCCACGGCAGCGGACCCAAAAATGGCAGATAACAGAGAGTAGTAGATAGGGATGTCAAACCGCGCCACTGACTCAGCCGATCCAGGAGATTATGGATAGATGTTGCTTTTGTTCATTACACAGATCAAGTCAACGCGTTTCGGGAGTCACAGCTCCCTTCATCAGGACAGACTGGCAAGCAAAACAAATCTCGCTGCACTCCAACCTTTGACCAGATCCCAGCCTCCACCCAGGATACAGCTCACCGACAGCCCTGAGGATGTTCCCTGGATGCAGCGGAGAGGTGCTAACAACTCACGGAACAGACCTCCAATCTGCTACAAGTGCAACAAGCCTGGCCATTACTTCCGACAGTGCCTGTTAAACGAGCAACCCCTGGGGCCACGGGCCAATCCTCAGGAGTAGAACCCCGTGGCCCCCAAGACTGGCGGGACCGGTACATCGGTGCCTGGCCCATCATCCCCGTGGCTGTGGACGGCATACCGGTGATGGCTCTCTTGGACACTGGATCACAGGTAACCACCATACCATACACATTATACCAGCGGTATTGGGGGACAGATGAGCTGGTACCCCCAGATACTAGTATAACACTGATTGCTGCTGATGGACTCCCATTGACCCAAGTGGGGTATAAACAAGTGGCTATGACAGTGGGGCGAGCTGAACTGCAACACCAGGGTATGATTGTGATCATGAATGAACCCAGTGACCATAACCCGAAGATAGTGCTAGGAGACAATGTGATGGAGCACTGTATGGGTGAGGTGTTGGCCCTACTGCAACAGCTGGCCGCCACGGCGGCGGGGAGCCGACAGAGAGCTGTGCAGCGTGAAATCCGAGCCTTGATGTACCGCCAGCATGTAAACTCAACAGGAGGAGAGATTGGTGGAGTGAGAGTGATGGATGCTGCTCCGTTGATTGTACCCCCTAGGAGTGAGATGATGATTTGGTGTAGAGCGGCAGTAGGGCCTCAGGGACGTGACTACCCTGCCATGATAGAGCCCATGCCCTCCGAACACTGGCCCACCGTAATGGCCGCCCGAGGGGTGGTAGATGTAAAGAAGGGGAGAGTGCCTGTGAGGGTGCTGAACTGTGGGGAGGAAGAAATCAGGCTTCCCCGGTATGCCACCCTTGCCAAGCTGCTCACCCTAGATTCCCACACGATCCATGAGGCAGCTCCCCCAGTCTCTCCACCTACTACCAGCACTCATCCGCCCCAAGGGGAGTCAAATGAGTGGCACCAACAGCTACACGTGGGCACTGACGATACTCCTACACATCACAAAGAAGGGGTTTACAGGGTGGTGCGGGAGTATGAGCAAGTTTTCAGCAAACATCCATTAGACTTTGGGCAGATTAAAGGGGTCCAACACCACATCCCCACCGGTGAGCACCCCCCTATCAAAGAGAGGTACAGGCCTATTCCCCCTGCGCATTACCAATGCGCCAAAGATATGTTGAGGAACATGAAGGAGGCAGGGGTTATTCGGGACAGCTGTAGTCCCTGGGCCGCCCCGCTGGTGCTGGTCAAGAAGAAGGATGGCACCATGCGGATGTGTGTGGACTACCGGAAGAGTAACCAGATAACGCATAAAGATGCTTATCCACTGCCCCGTATCGAAGAGTCTTTGGCCGCACTGAGAACTGCAAATTACTTCTCTACCCTTGACCTCACCAGTGGGTACTGCCAAGTGGCAGTGGCACCGGAGGACCGGGAGAAAACCGCCTTCACCACCCCAATGGGACTCTGTGAATTCAATAGTATGCCATTCGGGCTGTGCAACGCCCCTGGAACCTTCCAACGGCTGATGGAGTGCTGTCTGGGACATCTGAACTTCGAGACCGTCCTGTTATACTTGGATGATGTGATTGTGTACTCCCAGACGTATGAAGCCCATCTGGAGCACCTGGCCGAGGTGTTCGCGTCCCTTGCTAAATACGGGATGAAGTTGAAGCCCTCCAAGTGTCACCTGCTGAAACCCAGAGTGCAGTACCTGGGGCATGTAGTGAGTGCAGAAGGTGTCGCCCCTGACCCAGAGAAGATCACTGCCATCCAAGGCTGGCCGAGACCAACCACAGTGAGGGAAGTAAGGCAGTTTCTGGGTATGGTGGGGTACTACCGGCGCTTTATCAAGGGGTACACGAAGATGGCTGCCCCCATGCAAGATCTCCTCGTGGGACAGACCAAAGGTGGTAGACCCATCGGAGCCCCACTAGTGTGGGAAGAAAGGCATGAGGAATCCTTCTGCCAGCTGAAAGCGGCCTTAACCGTAGAAGAGGTCCTAGCGTACCCTGACTATGGCTGCCCATTCATCCTATACACAGACGCCAGCAATGTGGGATTGGGGGTAGTCCTGTCCCAGGTCCAGGACGGGAAGGAAAAAGTGATTGCTTATGCTAGCCGAAAACTCCGGCCAACCGAAAGGAACCCTGAGAACTACAGCTCCTTCAAACTCGAGCTCCTGGCACTGGTATGGGCCATCACCGAGCGGTTCTGCCACTACTTGGCCGCAGCAAAATTCACCGCTTTCACGGATAACAATCCGTTGACTCACCTGGACACGGCCAAGGTGGGTGCGTTGGAGCAGCGGTGGGTGGCCAGGCTAGCCAACTATGACTTCACAATCAAGTACAGAGCTGGTCGTGTCAACATTAATGCTGATGCACTCTCTCGATTGTCCCATTTGTCAAAAGAAGGGTGCGAGGATGACGACCTCGTAGAGATCGAGTTGCCTGCATTTCACCAGCCACCAACGGAGAAGGTACATGTCCACCAACAATGGGTGAACCTGGATCCACTGCCCAGTCAGGAATGGCAGGAAGCTCAAAACCAGGCGCCGGCTGTCCGCCTCGTCAAGACCCTGGTGGAACAAGGCGCTGTTGGAATGGACCCTGCCGCCCCAGCTGAAGCCCAACGCTTGTGGAAAGAACGGAAACGGCTGTATCTACATCAAGGGAAGCTGTACCGTGAGCTGATCAACCCGAAGACTCATGAGAAAATCTGCCAGTTGGTTATTCCCCAAGCTGATGTGGCCACTGTTTTGCGGGCATACCATGATGGTGCCGGACACTTCGGATGGAAGAAGCTGGAGATGCTGTTGAGAGAGCGGTTCTATTGGAGTGGGATGCGGGAGTCGGTAGAAGCCTGGTGCCGAGGGTGCGGTCCTTGCACGCTGAGGAGGAAGGACGAGGCCAGCCAGAGGGCGCCCCTACACCCGATCATCACACATCAGCCGCTGGAGCTGGTCGCCCTGGACCATGTCAAGCTCACCCCCAGCCGAAGTGGGTACGCCTACGCGTTGACCATAGTAGACCACTATTCAAGATTCATGGTGGTTGTCCCAGTCAAGGACCTAACTGGTGGTACTGCCGCTAGAGCGTTCCAGGCTTATTTCTGCCGACCACATGGATATCCAGAAAAGGTGCTTACTGACCAAGGCCCGGCTTTTGAAGCAGAGGTGTTCCATGAGTTCTGCCAGTTGTACGGCTGTAAGAAGATCTGGACCACCCCTTACCATGCCCAGACCAACGGCATGTGTGAGAAAATGAACCACTTGGTCCTGGGACTCCTCAAGACGTTACCGCTGGAAGAGCGGAACCTGTGGCCGGAAAAGCTACCCGACTTGGTCGATATGTCCAACAACATCCCGTCCAGCTCAACGAAGTGCACCCCAGCATATCTGATGAGGGCTCGCCCCGGCCGACTGCCGGTGGACCTGGAAATGGGATTGGAAGCCCCAGAAGCACTCCCTTCGACAGCTGAATGGGAAACTCGGCGGAGGGTACAATACCGGCAGATTCAAGAATATGTTGAAAAGAACTTGAGTCGGAGTCGGGAACTGCAGGAGCAGCGCTTCAATCAAAAGGCGTCTGCTGGCCCTTTTCAGCCCGGAGATGTCGTACTGAAGCGGAAGAGGAGAACCCACAAGCTGGATGATCAATGGGAACAAAACCCGTACGTCATACAGCCCACAGGATGGGAAGATGGGAAGGCCTACCAAATCAGTCGTGACCAAGGGGGCACTTTGGCCACGGTTTCCCGGGACCATCTGAAAAGGTGCCCACCAGCCTTAAGAGCGGCGGCTGAAGTACTGGTTCCACTACCAGCAGAAAAGGCAAAAGAGGTGATCCACACTGCAATGGGAGACTTCCCAGCGGACTGGCCTACACAGAACGGCGCGGTGATTCTTCCAGTGATACTGTTCTCACAACCCGTGGATGAAGAAGTGATGGAAGCGGTCAACCGTGAGTCAGTGCCAGTGCCCAGGGATGAACCTGTACCCAGCTCCCCTATGCCTCCGCCTGCCCCACACGATAGCAGGGAGGAGGAACTTATTGTTCCCTCTGCCCCACTGCCCAGCCCTTCTTACACCGGACCCCGGAGGTCCACCCATCCCAACCTAGGTAGACCCCCACTTAGGTACAGGGAAACCGTCCTTTAAAAGGGGGGGAGAAAGTCTGTTTGTATTTGAAAGTTGAAAAGGATGAAAATGAACAATTAATGGAAAGTAACCAGATTGTCTACCGTGATTGGGAAAACCGGCCGTTGCCGGCACCGTTGTCCCCGTGGGGACCGTTTGCGAATTAATTGGCATAAGGAACTCCTTATGGACAAGCCCGTGAACTTGCAGGGCAACCACAGACGCTAGTGGCTTGTAAATAAGTTGTGTTACCGTTACCGTTTCCGCAATTGCCGCCTCCGGAGAGGCAGGTTGGAGGGAGGGCCCGCAGTAGAGCCGGCTGGGGCCCAGCCACCACAGGGACCGGTGGCTACCCTCTGGAGGGGAAGGACAGATCCCGCTCGGGTAACTCGGTGCAGGACTGGGGTCAAGGGGTGTTGCCTGTTTTCTTAGGGGCAGCATCAGGGCCAGGTTGCTTGGGTGGGAGAGAGCAGAGACCGTAACCGTTAACCGTTTAAAACCGTAACGTTTAAGAAATGTGCCTCCCGATGTGGGATGATGTTCTTCTACTTGTATATATGTTACCGTTTTTATCTTTTCAGAAAAAAAACAAAAGGAAAATAAAACCGGTGTTGGACGGGCATCCCGAGGACGGTCTGCGTTTTGCTAAGAGGGAATGTGACACCCTGGGCAAGCCAGGGGTCACAGGTCACAACACCACACGCACCCCACATTCCCTGCAGGAACACCTAGGTCAAAACATAAATCCTTGTTGCCTTCCTCCAGGGGCTGATGTCCACACCAGGGGGTGGGCCAGGCGGTTGGCTCCACCCACAGAGGAGTTCACAGCCCTGGAGGCGGGAAAACCAGGCAGATGAGTGTTAGAGTTAAAGGAGTGAGGAGTAAACAGTGAAGGAGAAGGAGGACAGTGAGAGTAGTGACAGAGAAAAGTGACAGCAAGAAGCCTGAAGTTAGTCCGGGTGTGTGCCCCGGACTGAGACAGCAAGGTTGGCAGACGGCGGTGACCGTCTGCAGGAGAGATTGCTCGGAGGTTGCCGAAAGGACCGTGGGTGGGTGGTGACCCGGCGGTACCGGAGCGGTATACAAAGAACAGTCAGCACCAGGGCAGGGGCCTTTCGGATCCCGGCAAGGCTAGGAGTCGCCATAATTTGCCAAATCCGTCAGTGAAGGGGACCACTGGGTCAAATTTTGGATTTTTGGGAAGTTGGTTTCCGAACCCGAACCCAAACTGCGAACCTCAGGTTTGCTCATCTCTAGTGCAGATCAAGGAAAGGGTTAAATGTGACACTGCCATTGAAGAGAATCCAAGACCAATTGGATAGCAATCGTGATCTTTATCCATCTACGCGTTTAAGAGGTTATTCTCCTTCCTCAGGACCAAAAATCACATTGGGATTTTTGGTCCTGAAGAAGGAGAATAATCTCTGAAATGCGTAGACGAATAAAGATCACGATTCCTATCCAATTGGTCTTGGATTTTTTTCAACAGTAGCACGGTATTTAACACTTTCCTTGATCAGCACCAATCATCTTCCACCGGGTAGCTGCACACACGTTTTAACAGTGGTTGTGACAACTACTACAGGTGAGCCTTCCTGATCCCTTCATATCCACTGCTCTTCCACGGTAAGTAGCTTTTTGTCTCACTCAATTTGTTTTTGCGTAAAATAGTGGCAGGCAATTTTTTTGCCAATTGCAAATTGCTCAACTTTGTCAAGTCCAGTGAATTTCCTAAAATTCAACACAAATTTCATTAGCAAATAAAGTAAAGATATGTGTGTATATAAGTGTGCGTATATGAGAAATAATACTGTTTCCGGCCATGTTACAACTTGTGTTCTGCATTTTTACCAGTTTTTCCTCTGCAGGCTATATTTTTAGTTTGCAGTCCACTGGACCTGAGGAAGGAGACCGGCTGCTGTGATCTCCCCTATACATATCATAGCAACAGGGATGGATTCCTCATCTTTGTTTCTTAGTTAAGACACAAATAAAAGCAGCAACACAGGCATGATGCAGCAATACTAAGCAATGCATATGTGACTCCATCACTTTATTAAGTAAGACACTTGCTAGAATGCTCAGCACTAGTGATGAGCGAGTATGCTTGTTACTACTCGGTACTCGCACGAGTATCACTGTACTCGGGCTACTCGGCGGGTACCGAGTAATTTTGCAATACTCGTGCTTTACTCGTGGTCTTCATTTCTGCATGTTGGCGCTCTTTTGAGAGCCAGCCCTCATGCAGGGATTGGCTGGCAGACCACTGCAATGCCACAGCCCTGTTAGTTGTGGAATTGCAGTGATTGGCCGGCCTGCACAGCGTGACCGAGCCTTTATACCGGCCGGCGCGCTGTGCTCTGTACACAGCCATCTCATATTCCCTGCTTTCCACGCCCACAGGCGCCTATGATTGGTTGCAGTGAGACACGCCTCCACGCTGAGTGACAGGTGTCACACTGCACCCAATCACAGCCGGTGGGCGGGTCTATACTGTGCAGTAAAATAAATAAATAAATAATTAAAAAAAACGGCGTGCGGTCCCCCCAATTTTAATACCAGCCAGATAAAGCCATACAGCTGAAGGCTGGTATTCTCAGGATGGGGAGCTCCACGTTATGGGGAGCCCCCCACCCTAACAATATCAGTCAGCAGCTGCCCAGAATTGCCGCATACATTATATGCGACAGTTCTGGGGCTGTACCCGGCTCTTCCCGATTTACCCTAGTGCGTTGGCAAATCGGGGTAATAAGGAGTTAATGGCAGCCCATAGCTGCCACTAAATCCTAGATTAATCATGTCAGGCGTCTCCCCGAGATTCCTTCCATGATTAATCTGTAAATTACAGTTAAAAAACACACACACCCGAAAAATCCTTTATTAGAAATAAAAAACACTAACAAAGTCCCTCATTACCAATTTATTAACCCCGACAAACCCTCCATGTCCGGCGTACTCCACGGACTCCGGCGTCGCGTCCAGCTCTGCTGCATGGAAGTGACAGGAGCTGCAGAAGACACCGCCGCTCCGGTCACCTCCACGCAGCTAATGAAGGGAATAGCGCGATCAGCTGCTGTCAGTCAGGTAACTCCCGGCCACCGCTGGATCCAGCGGTGGCCGCGATTAACCTCAGTGACAGCAGCTGATCGCTATACTCACCTCAGTTGGTGCATGGAGCTGACTGGAGCGGCGGTGAGTAGCGCGATCAGCTGAGCTGTCACTGAGGTTACCCGCGGCCACCGCTGCATCCACCGCTGGATCCAGGTAACCTCAGTGACAGCTCAGCTGATCGCTATACTCATCTCATTAGCTGCGTGGAGGTGACCGGAGCGGCGGTGTATTCTGCAGCTCCTGTCACTTCCATGCAGCAGAGCTGGACGCGACGCTGGAGGACTGTGGAGTACGCCGGACATGGAGGGTTTGTCGGGGTTAATAAATTGGTAATGAGGGACTTTGTTAGTGTTTTTTATTTCTAATAAAGGATTTTTCGGGTGTGTGTGTTTTTTAACTGTAATTTACAGATTAATCATGGAAGGAATCTCGGGGAGACACCTGACATGATTAATCTAGGATTTAGTGGCAGCTATGGGCTGCCATTAACTCCTTATTACCCCGATTTGCCAACGCACTAGGGTAAATCGGGAAGAGCCGGGTACAGCCCCAGAACTGTCGCATCTAATGTATGCGGCAATTCTGGGCGGCTGCTGACTGATATTGTTAGGGTGGGCGGCTCCCCATAACGTGGAGCTCCCCATCCTGACAATACCAGCCTTCAGCCGTATGGCTTTATCTGGCTGGTATTAAAATTGGGGGGACCGCACGCCGTTTTTTTTAATTATTTAATTATTTATTTCACTGCACAGTATACACACACCGGCTGCTGTGATTGGGTGCAGTGAGACAGCTGTCACTCAGCGTGGGAGCGTGTCTCACTGCAACCAATCATAGGCGCCGAAAAGCAGGAAAGCAGGGAATAGGAGATTGATTAATGAGCGGCCGGCTTTTTCAAAAGAGGAAAAGCCGCCGGAGTTTGAACAGCTGTGCAGCGCCGCGGCAGTGATCGGGGAACAGTAAGTAAGAGAGAGGGGGGGGAACTGACCGACAGACTGTGAGAGGGGGACAGACAAGACAGAGAGAGACAGACCGACGGACTGAGGGAGATAGAATAAAAAAAAAACAATGACCGACATCGCTAGTAAAAAGCACAAAACGTGCGTTTTGGACATCGGAGTGCCACACAAGGTTTTCATGTAAAATCTTTCATGTATTAATCTCAAAAAGTAACATACACCAGCTCTATCTCACTATTGGGTATGTGCCCTTAACATTTCCGCCATGAATATTCATTTTGGTGTCATTTTGGAAGGTTTTCTGGTGAGTCCGTAAAAATGGCGTAAAACTCGGACAAAATTGTTCAGAGCTGTGACTTTTGAGTGATAAATGCTTCAAGGGGTCTTCCCCATGCTGATGCCATGTCATTTGAGCACTCTTCTGAGACTTTTGTGACATTTTTAGGGTTTCTACATGCTGCCGGGGGGTCATTTCACAAAAATACTCGGGTCTCCCATAGGATAACATTGGGCTCGGTGCTCGGGCCGAGTACACGAGTATCTTGGGAGGCTCGGCCCGAGCTTCGAGCACCCGAGCTTTTTAGTACTCGCTCATCACTACTCAGCACGATCTTTCTGTGTCTCCCTCTCACTGTTTTCTCACTTTGCTCATTACTTCTCTTCCCTTTTCCCCTCTCTGTAGAGTATAATGGAAGATGTACTTTCACACCATAGTGAACTTTTTTTTTCAAAACAGATGGTATATTCAGAAGGCATGGGGAGAAAGGATGAAGTGGCTAATAAGTGGAGAAAGAGGCAGAATTCTCTAATAAGATGTATTTGAAAACTGTCTTATATTCAGCTGTACTATTGATTTATACAAAGTTTTAAAAGAGTACAGTTCCCTTTTGTGCCCCTTAATGCTCTTTTCTGATCACTTATGTACAGTACTTCATGTACAGTAAGGCAGTGTCCCATTTTCCCAACCAATCACTGAAGACCCTTATTTACAGTCAGATCCCTAAAAAAAGCCTTTTTGGGAAGACTGTTCCTATATCCAGACCGGATTTCTTGGAACAGATTTTAAGTTCCACCATAGATTAGGTAAGGGGGGTAAGGTAGTCCTCCCCACCAATTGGGTTTGAATTTACTTTCCACCGTGTGTTCCATCTGTTTCTTTATTTGGCATTGTTTTTGCCAGTCCATGCCGATGATGGGGCTGCTACAAAATTATGGCTATCTTGTTAACAGAGTTTTTAGGCTTCCAGTTGAGAAGAAAAGAACCCTGACATCAATGTATGCCTAGGTAAAGCCTGTGTAATGCCCAGGCCTGCATCCTCACAGGCTTCTGCTCCCCTCCCCCGGCGTGGACACCAGCGTTCTCACCAGTCTGGGTGTCCTGTTGCAGGCGTTTCATCTCTATCTAATGCTGCGGCCTCCCGAAGCATCTGTACACCATGCAGAGCTCCAGCTTCTTTCCTTAGGGTGCACCGCGGCCATGACCCCTTTCTTAAAGAGCCAGTACCCTGTTACCCGCAAGTGCTTCCCAGGTCAGCTGAGAGGCTGTAGGTATGTAAGGTTCCCTAGCCTTATGCTTGGTACCTGAGCAATGAGTTTAGTCATTGCTAGTTGTCAGGTCCTATAGCACTGTGCTGCTGCTTCTGCTGCTGTTCTCTGTTGCCAGTCATATTGCTCATACCTGTCTGCATTGCAGAGTTCCGCTGCAGTTCACACTATCTGCTGCGAGCCATCCATCCATCCCGGACAAAACCACTACACCAGCTGCTGCCATCCAGCCATCCGTCCATCCATCCTGGATGGAACCAATACACCCAGCTGCTGCTCTCCATCCATCCATCCGGCCATTCATCTATCTCAGATGGAACCTGTCTACCAGCTCCTACCACAATCCTATACAAGAGACTGTTGTTCCCATGCCCATGGGGCTAGCTGACACAACACCCGTCTTCCCGAGTGGCACCCAGACTAGTCCTGCAGCGCAACACCTCCACCATCAGAAGCTCTGTTGAAAACCAAGTTCAGGTCCGTAGTCAAGCACCTCTGGGTTTTTGTGTTGTGGCCCAGTGGTTCCACTATATCCCTGCTCACCTGGCGAGCAAAACAGCCTGGCTATGTCAATCAGGGAAAAATTAGGCAAAGCTCCATAATTGATTCCGCCTCTTCTGGGGTGGCTGCAGGCTGCTATTTTTAGGCTGAGAAGGGAAAAATAACCATGGGCCTTACCAGCCTGATAAAACCAGCCCCCAACTGTCTGCTTTACATTAGCTGGTTATCAAAAATACTGGGGCTCTAACAACTTTTTTTTAAATTATTTAAATAAATTATTTAAAAAAAATGGCATGGGGTCCCTTATACCAGCCAAGGTAAAGCAGACAGCTGAGGGTTGCAGCCCCCAGCTGTATGCTTTACTGGCACTGGATATCAAAAGTAGACGAGAGCCCACGTCATTTTTTTATTTTTTATTTATTGTTCACATCAGATTACAGGCATCTTCACCACGATGAAAGGCACGATGATTGGCTGCGCCGCATACGAGTAGCACTCAAATTCCAAACTCAGGCTCTTTTTTTTTTTTAAAAGTTCTGTTCGATCTTGAGCCCCGGTCACCAGTTGTCCGGTACGAACCCCAAACTTTATAGTTCTGGTTTGCTCATCATTTCATACTACAAACATATTTCTCATATGCTTGGATCCAACATTGTCTTCATGTAGCTGAAGCTTCAGACAAATTGTCTAAATGTTGATAGACTGTTACTACCAATGCTCTTTAAAATCAACTACTGTGTGAAGTTTTTGCAATCCTTTTTAAAACTTGTAAAGTAACTTTAGCGGTAATGTTGACAGAATTTACATTTATGTACATATATAAACACCCACAGTGAGAGATTTTCACCTTTTAATTTAGCGTCATCCTTCCTATTAGCATTAGGCTTAGACAGAAGCCTCTCAGGACATGGATAAACTTTTTTCACCATCTTTACAACAGTTTTGGGTGATGAAAATAAGCAAAAGAATCACAATTGCAACTCCACAAAATTTTAATTTGAGTCACCTTTTTTGGGAAGAATTAAGGGGACGTATAACGACTTCTTCAAGTGTCCAGGGTGAAATTAATTTCCATTAAAGATGGCAATTCATAGGTGCTAAAGCGGAACTTGTAAAGGGAACCCCGAAAGTCAATGTGATTAATACTTCTAATTGGATAATTAAGGACATTAAGGATTGGTTTTCTTTGGACAATCAAGTTTTGTTAGGGTCTCCAGACGTTAAATATTAAGTAAAAAGTTGTAAGGCTTCTAGGGCATCCAGATATTAGCTGTAAATTATGGGAAACTAGGTAGCAAGTGAGATGTGGCGCCCTGGACAAGCCAGGACGTCACAGGTACTGCAACAACACACCCCACACCCCGGCTAGGCACATCTAGGTCAAACAAAAATCATTGTTGCCTCCCTCCAGGGTCTGATGTCCACACCAGGGGGTGGAGCCAGGCGGTTGGCCCCATCCACCGAGGAGTTCACAGTCCTGGAGGCGGGAAAGAAGGAGGAGTGACGAGGAGTTTGGAAGTGAAGGAGTGAAGTGGTAGTGGAGCAGACTGACCGTGTCCGGGTGCGTGGCCCGGGCACATACAGCAAGGTTGGCAGACGGTGGTGACCGTCTGCAGGAGGGGCTGATTGACGTGAACTGTAAGGACCGGGGACGGGTGGTGGCTCGCCGGTTCCGGATCGGGGAGCGGAGAGAAGCCAGCACCATTCGGCAGGGCCTACGGACCCCGACCAGGCTAGGAGCCGCCGTAAAACCGGTCAAATCCGTTAGCGAAGGGAACCTCCGGGGTTTCCCAGCAGTCAAGACCCGATTGAAGGCAACAGCTCAAACCGTGAAGGGAAATACAGTCACCGCCAAGGCTACAGTTCCCAGGTCCAGAGCCTGCGGGCAAAAGGGGCTCCCTCAGCATCCATCCAAGCTGGGGAGCAGGTTACCGGTGGGAAGCCACCAGAACCAAGAACATAACACAGGTGCAGGGAAAGGCAGTCACCGCCAACCTACCGGGAGAAGAACCACCGCAGCCGTCTGTGGGACCCATCCATCCAGCCGTTTGTTTTACCTGAGACTTTGCATTCATCATTGGCTGAGTGAGTACCACCGTGCCGTGCGGCACAGCGCTGCCCCCGCGACCCTGCACCTCACCAGGCCCCGTAACCCGCCTGCCATCCCTCCCTCACCGGGCCCCGGGACAACCAACCCCCGTACCCACGGAGGGGAAAAACAACATCCAAGCTGCTCCCTGTCATCGCTCCCGGGATCCCCGTCCAGAGAAGCGGTAGTGTCACAACCTCACCACAACCGTGGGTGGCGTCACGGACAATAAATCCCCAAAACCATCCCCCTTTTCACTCACGGGCAAGGAGCGCCGCTCGAGTCCCCGGGATCCGGCCCACCGCTCGAGCCACCACCGAGCAGCAAGCGAAGCAGCAGCGCCGGACCCGAGCGTGGTGAGCGCAGCGTCCCCTCCCCGCCCGCGACAGAGACACCACAGGTCAATAGCAGCATTAGTGTCACAAGTGTGTCACGGTTGAAGACTGTAGAAGGTCACAACGTTTGGCTACACAAACTGCTCCTTGACATTCTATTTTTCCAGCTGTGGTGTAATGGTATCCTATGTATCTTCTCTGCTTCCCTTTCCTTTTAGAACCCTGCGGATATCCTTACCTTTCCTCATCACTTCCTCTTGTGTCCTTAAATAGCCAAATTTCCCCCTGGTGTTTGGTGGTGATAGAGTTACATTCCTCTACATGTCTTGGATGCAAGCAGTTGGCTTGTATTCATCTGAAGAAACTTTGTTCCTATTCCTCTCCTTGAGTCTTATCGTGGAGATAAGTTATTCATTCACTTCCCCATTTGTTCTCCCTATGTCTTCTTTAGAGTTTAATGGGGTTGTCTAAGTGCTCATCCCATCCATACCTTACCTAGGGCCCACTTCAGGGTAATCCAGAGTAAGTGCGGAACCTACCTAGGGTGGTTAAGAGAGCCAGGAGAACGCGGGAGGTTTGGTCAGAGGTCATCATCTCCACAATCCCTAGATCTTCTTTAAAGGTGCCTTTCTTCCAGTCAACACATGGAGACACTTTGTCTCCAAAACCTTTTTTGAAGGTCTCTCACCCAGCCAAATCAAGGAGAAACTTCATCTTCTAGGCCTTCATTAAAAGCCTCTCACCCAGCCAACACAAGAAGACACTATATCTCCTAGACCTTCATGAAAGGCGTCTCACCCAGCCAATTCAAGGAAATACTTAATCTCCTAGACTTTCTTTAAAGACCTCTCACCTAGGCAACACAAGGAGAAACTTCATCTTCTAGACCTTCTTAAAGAGTTCTCACTCAGCCAACGCAAGGAAACACTTCATCTGCTAGACTTGCTTTAAAGGCCTCTTGGCCAGCCAACGCAAGGAGAAACATCATCTCCTAGGCTTTCTTTAAAGGCCTCTCACTGAGCCAATTCAAGGAGACACTGCAATGGGTGGCAACAAAGAGCCAACTTTCTTCCTCAGGGAAGAGGGCTATTTTGCATTGTGCCACCTTTAAGTCTCCCTAGGCTAGTATGACACTCTCTACAAGGAAAAAGTTCATACCCAAGACCTTCTTTAAAGGCCTCTCACACAGCCAACGCAAGGAGACACTTCATCTTCTAGATCTTTAAAGGCCACTCACCAAGCCAATTCAAGGAGAAACTTCATCTCCTAGACCTTCTCTAAAGGCTTCTCACCCAGCTAAGGAGTTAACCTGTTTTACAATGAAAAGAGTAAAAAGCCCAAAATAACTTTCTGGGTATAGAAATCTTTTCCTATTGGAGAAGACTTGGGTTTAGTTGTATATCCTAAGTTATGTGTCAAAGCTTGGTATAGGATCAATATTAACTTATAGAGTGGCTACCAGGGAGTAACAATAGTAGGTGCAGCGGTTGCAATCACTCCCAGGCCCTGGAGTGTAGAGGGCCCAAAAAGTCCCATTGGCTTACATGAAAAAAACCATTGCTATTAACGATTTGCAATAATTGGGGGCTACATTGGAGCTTTTGCATTGGGACACATGAGCTTCTGGAGTAACTGGAGAACCAGTATTCTAGCCCCTGAAAAAGGGCTACTTTGCAAAACTTTTTTTTTTTTTGCCAGATTTCCCCAATAGGGCCTTTTCAATAGAAATTAAAATTATAAGTAAACGGTAACAGCATTTAATACCATTAATTATTTATCATCCACAGACTGACATTTAATAAATAAAGCCGAATTCAAGATAAGCCAATGAGCGTCACTGGGGAACCATTATTCTACCCGCTGAAAGAGGGCTACTTTGCAAAACTCTTTTTTTGCCAGATTTCCCCAATATGGGTTTTTCAAGAGAAATTAACATCTATATATATAATTGCCTTATTCTGTCTGTCTGTCTGTCTGTCTGTCTGTCATGCTCCGAAATTGTGTCCTTACGGTGACACAAAGCTGATTGGCCGCTGGGCTCGCCATGGCCCCGCCCCCCCACACGGATTGGCCTCTCGCCCCGACTCTCTGCAGGCCCCGCCCCCCTCACGCAATGCACGCTCGCTCTGGCCCAACTGACACGGAGCTCCGATTCCCAGGTGAGTACACACACACATCAGATCACACTCACTCTCACACTCACTCTCACACACACCTCACACATCACAACATGCTGGGATATCGCTTGCTTCTACACCGGCTCCGTCAGGATCCCGGCAGCGCCAGACATAACCTTGCGATGCTGGGATCTTGACGGAGGCCGTGAAAGCTGGTAACCATTATAAACATCGGGTAACTAAGGTCCCTTAGTTACCCGATGTGTATCATAGTTACCAGTGTACACCGGCTCACACTCACTCTCACACACACCTCACACACACATCACATCGCATCCACACATCAAGGTCCTGCAGCTGCGGAACATACACACATAACAGCACACACACACACACACAAATCAGATCACACTCACACACACCTCACACATCACATCGCATCCACATACTCACAACATCCTGGGATATCGCTTGCTTCTCGGCGGCGATACTGTGCTGTTGTGAGCTTCCAGGACCTGCCGGGGGATCACATGGCCAGAAGCATGTGATATCCCCGGATGTTGTGAGTATCAGCGCGTATGTGCAATATCGTCAGTGTGTGTGTCTTTGTGTGTGAGTGTATGCGATCGGGTGTGTGTGAGTGTATGCGATCGGGTGGGTGTGAGTGTATGCGATCGGGTGTGGGTGAGTGTATGCGATCGGGTGTGTGTGAGTGTATGCGATCGGGTGTGTGTGAGTGTATGCGATCGGGTGGGGGTGTGTGGGTGTGTGTGAGTGTATGCGATCGGGTGTGTGTGAGTGTATGCGATCGGGTGGGGGTGTGTGGGTGTGTGTGAGTGTATGCGATCGGGTGTGTGTGAGTGTATGCGATCGGGTGTGTGTGAGTGTATGCGATCGGGTGTGTGTGAGTGTATGCGATCGGGTGTGTGTGAGTGTATGCGATCGGGTGGGTGTGTGTGGGTGTGTGTGAGTGTATGCGATCGGATCTGTGAGTGTCGGCAGAGGAGCACGGCGTGCTGGAGGAGGCTGAGAGGACAGAGGCTGATCCTGGGGAAGGCTGGGATGGGGAGGCTGATGCTGGACACGGAGAGGCTGATGCTGGGGACAGAGAAGCTGATGCTGAGGACAGAGAGGCTGATGCTGGGGACAGAGAAGCTGATGCTGGGCACAGAGAGGCTGATGCTGCGGGACAGAGAGGCTGATGCTGGGGACAGAGAGGCTGATGCTGGAGACAGAGAGGCTGATGCTGGGGACAGAGAAGCTGATGCTGGGGACAGAGAAGCTGATGCTGGGGACAGAGAGGCTGATGCTGGGGACAGAGAGGCTGATGCTGGAGACAGAGAGGCTGATGCTGGGGACAGAGAGGCTGATGCTGGGGACAGAGAGGCTGATGCTGGGGACAGAGAGGCTGATGCTGGGGACAGAGGCTGATGCTGGGGACAGAGAGGCTGATGCTGGGGACAGAGGCTGATGCTAGGGACAGAGAGGCTGATGCTGGGGACAGAGAGGCTGATGCTGGGGACAGAGAGGCTGATGCTGGCGACAGAGAGGCTGATGCTGGGGACAGAGAAGCTGATGCTGAGGACAGAGAGGCTGATGCTGGGGACAGAGAAGCTGATGCTGGGGACAGAGAGGCTGATGCTGCGGGACAGAGAGGCTGATGCTGGGGACAGAGAGGCTGATGCTGAAGACAGAGAGGCTGATGCTGGGGACAGAGAAGCTGATGCTGGGGACAGAGAAGCTGATGCTGGGGACAGAGAAGCTGATGCTGGGGACAGAGAGGCTGATGCTGGGGACAGAGAGGCTGATGCTGGGGACAGAGAGGCTGATGCTGGAGACAGAGAGGCTGATGCTGGGGACAGAGAGGCTGATGCTGGGGACAGAGAGGCTGATGCTGGGGACAGAGGCTGATGCTGGGGACAGAGAGGCTGATGCTGGGGACAGAGAGGCTGATGCTGGGGACAGAGGCTGATGCTGGGGACAGAGAGGCTGATGCTGGGGACAGAGAGGCTGATGCTGGGGACAGAGAGGCTGATGCTGGCGACAGAGAGGCTGATGCTGGGGACAGAGAGGCTGATGCTGGAGACAGAGAGGCTGATGCTGGAGACAGAGAGGCTGATGCTGGGGACAGAGAGGCTGATGCTGGGAGGAGAGAGGCTGATGCTGCAGGTAGAGAGGCTGATGCTGGCGCAGCATGGCGGATGGAGCACCTTTGGGAGTGCGCAGCATGGCGGATGGAGCACGTTTGGGAGTGCGCAGCATGGCGGATGGAGCACGTTTGGGAGTGCGCAGCATGGCGGATGGAGCACGTTTGGGAGTGCGCAGGATGGGAGATGGAGCACGATGGGGGTGCGCAGCATACGGGATGGAGCACGATGGGGAGTGCGCTGCATGGGGGATGGAGCACGATGGGAAGTGCACACCTCCCCCCAACACACACACACACACGCGCGCACTGCACAACACACCACACCACACACACACACTGGGAACCACAAGCAACTGCCCTACACAGACACCCACACACACAGACAACGCTGCACACACAAATATACGCACATACCGCACAACACGCACATTGCACAAAACACACCACACACACACAAACTGCGCAACACACACACAACGCTACAGACACACAGCGCTCCACAAACAACGCAACACACAAACAACACCGCTCTCACCCCCCATCACACCCAGACAACACCCAGAACATGTACAGCGCCCTACACAAACACTTGGTAACTACACACAACAACATCTATATATATATATATATATATATATATATATATAACAAAAATCATACATGAACTACACAATACGTAAATTCTAGAATACCCGATGCGTAGAATCGGGCCACCTTCTAGTTATAAATAAACAGCTACAGAATGCAATACCATAAATTCTTTATCGTCTCCAGACTGACATTTAATAACTAAAGCCTAATTCAAGTTACGCCAATAGGTGTCACTGGAGAACTATTATCCTACCCCCTGAAAAAGGACTACTTTGCGGAACTCTTTTTTTTGCCAGATTTCCCTAATATGGCCTTTTTAAGAGAAATTAAAATTATAAATAAACAGCTACAGAATATAATACCATAAATTCTTTATCGTCTCCAGACTGACATTTAATAACTACAGCCTAATTCAAGTTACGCCAATGGGCGTCACTGGGGAACCATTATCGTACCACCTGAAAAAGGACTACTTTGCGAAACTCTTTTTTTTGTCAGATTTCCCCAATATGGCCTTTTTAATAGAAATTAAAATTATAAATAAATGGCTACAGCATTTAATACCATTAAATACCACCCCCAACTTGCATTAAAAGCAAGATAACAGACAAAAAACACCAAAAAAATTAGCTGTGACAATTGTTCAATAAACATGCAACATTACAAGCATGTGAATTGCAGCCTCAAGACTAGAAAAAAACCAAGGAGAAAATTGTAGAAAAAATACCCTGACTATAAATAAATAAATTGCAAGTTGGGGGTGCAGCCCTCCTGATACTGAGGCTGAACAATTACCTGCTTCTCACTTTTTGCTGTGTATTTAATCTGGGACCCAGCTAACCACTTTACCATTCATATTGAAGTTTTGACATGACACAAGTCAGGTACAGAATGTGTTTTTAACTTTAGTAGGTTAGGGACTGTCTCAGATGGGTACACCGTGACGAGGTGAGACAGCTTCTTACCTTTTGCAAAAATGTATATACTAAGTACCCTGTTTATTAAGCACTTGCAATTTATTTATTTATAGTCAGGGTATTTTTTCTACAATTTTCTCCTTGGGTTTTTTTTCTGACATTTAATAAAGTTGAATTCAAGTTGCGCAATTATTCTACCCCCTGAAAGAGGGCTACTTTGCGAAACTCTTTTTTTTTGCCAGATTGTCCAATATGTTCTTTTGAAGAAACATTAAAATTATAAATAAATGGCTACAGCATTTAACACTATAAATCCTTTATGGTCTTCAGACTGACATCTAATAAATGAAGCCGAATTCAGACTCCTGAATTTCCATAGGGTTAAAAATTACAGAGCTTGAAAAACAAAATAGAAAATGAAGAGAATAGAGATGTAAGGTATTGAGAGCTATAACAGCCATTAATATTCAATACCAAGGACCCTTGTGTTAGGTCATAAAAGAGGTAACCCCGCAGGAAGCAGTTTTTGTATAGACAAATTGGCAGTTTTTTTCGGATGGCGGGGGGATGAAAAAAAAAAACCCAACAAAACATGATTTTTATACTTGCAATCGAGATTTAATTTGTAGCGGTTTGTTAAAGACATGTTGTACATTAACCCAGTAGTTTTATATCCATTAAATCAAATCGCTTTTAAAGTAGATTTCGCCACATTTGGAGATCAAAATCTGTTCTAATAATAGGAATTATTTAAATGGAACGAATGCATTTGGACATTAGAAAAAAAAATGCTATTAGTAGGGGAGCAATTCAATGTCTTCACACCATGAAATTGTTCCAGCTACCTGATCTTTTTTTTTTTTTACCTCTCTCTATACGTTCAATGTCTAAATTCTACCTCCAAAAAAAAAAAAAAATTAATATAGATCGCATTTGTTTTAGCTGAATGAAATTCTTCCTGGACACTTATAATTCCGACATGAGTGACACGTCGCTTCCAATTTGTGCGTGAGATTGCAGCTAATCTACGGTAACACCGGCGTTCAGAGAGGACCGTGTAGCAAATCCGGGCGAAAATAATAACTTAATCACTTGGAATATTTCAATTACCGGGGCACATTTCAGGTTAGGCAAACTGTTTTATTCGGGGAAAGGACGAGATGCGCGGTGGGTTGGATCAAGTGGTGGGAATAGTGGCATATTTGTATCAATGGAGAAAAGAGTCATTCTGAAAATGTTTTTTTCTTTTCCACTGATGGCACAGTGCTCATTAGTGCCCAAATATTGTCCTCCAATGTGTCTAAATTGGGAACTTTTACCACTTATCAGCAGAGTTCATGAATTAAAGACGCTCTAATCATTAACAGAAACTATCAGAAAGTGACTTATTGTTTAGATAAGCGTTTGCGATATATATATATATATATATATATATATATATATATATACACACACATATATATAGATATAGATATATACAGTCAGGGCCAGAAATATTTGGACAGTGAGACAAGTTTTGTTATTTTAGCTGTTTACAAAAACATGTTCAGAAATACAATTATATATATAATATGGGCTGAAAGTGCACACTCCCAGCTGCAATATGAGAGTTTTCACATCCAAATCGGAGAAAGGGTTTAGGAATCATAGCTCTGTAATGCATAGCCTCCTCTTTTTCAAGGGATCAAAAGTAATTGGACAAGGGACTCTAAGGGCTGCAATTAACTCTGAAGGCGTCTCCCTCGTTAACCTGTAATCAATGAAGTAGTTAAAAGGTCTGGGGTTGATTACAGGTGTGTGGTTTTGCATTTGGAAGCTGTTGCTGTGACCAGACAACATGCGGTCTAAGGAACTCTCAATTGAGGTGAAGCAGAACATCCTGAGGCTGAAAAAAAAGAAAAAAATCCATCAGAGAGATAGCAGACATGCTTGGAGTAGCAAAATCAACAGTCGGGTACATTCTGAGAAAAAAGGAATTGACTGGTGAGCTTGGGAACTCAAAAAGGCCTGGGCGTCCACGGATGACAACAGTGGTGGATGATCGCCGCATACTTTCTTTGGTGAAGAAGAACCCGTTCACAACATCAACTGAAGTCCAGAACACTCTCAGTGAAGTAGGTGTATCTGTCTCTAAGTCAACAGTAAAGAGAAGACTCCATGAAAGTAAATACAAAGCGTTCACATCTAGATGCAAACCATTCATCAATTCCAAAAATAGACAGGCCAGAGTTAAATTTGCTGAAAAACACCTCATGAAGCCAGCTCAGTTCTGGAAAAGTATTCTATGGACAGATGAGACAAAGATCAACCTGTACCAGAATGATGGGAAGAAAAAAGTTTGGAGAAGAAAGGGAACGGCACATGATCCAAGGCACACCACATCCTCTGTAAAACATGGTGGAGGCAACGTGATGGCATGGGCATGCATGGCTTTCAATGGCACTGGGTCACTTGTGTTTATTGATGACATAACAGCTGACAAGAGTAGCCGGATGAATTCTGAAGTGTACCGGGATATACTTTCAGCCCAGATTCAGCCAAGTGCCGCAAAGTTGATCGGACGGCGCTTCATAGTACAGATGGACAATGACCCCAAGCATACAGCCAAAGCTACCCAGGAGTTCATGAGTGCAAAAAAGTGGAACATTCTGCAATGGCCAAGTCAATCACCAGATCTTAACCCAATTGAGCATGCATTTCACTTGCTCAAATCCAGACTTAAGACGGAAAGACCCACAAACAAGCAAGACCTAAAGGCTGCGGCTGTAAAGGCCTGGCAAAGCATTAAGAAGGAGGAAACCCAGCGTTTGGTGATGTCCATGGGTTCCAGACTTAAGGCAGTGATTGCCTCCAAAGGATTCGCAACAAAATATTGAAAATAAAAATATTTTGTTTGGGTTTTGTTTATTTGTCCAATTACTTTTGACCTCCTAAAATGTGGAGTGTTTGTAAAGAAATGTGTACAATTCCTACAATTTCTATCAGATATTTTTGTTCAAACCTTCAAATTAAACGTTACAATCTGCACTTGAATTCTGTTGTAGAGGTTTCATTTCAAATCCAATGTGGTGGCATGCAGAGCCCAACTCGCGAAAATTGTGTCACTGTCCAAATATTTCTGGACCTAACAGTATTTACACACATACTGTGTATATATATATATATATATATATATATATATATATATATACACACTGTATATAGTTAAATATAAACATTTTTTGTCAGAACACAATTTTTATCTGAAAAATGAAATTTGTAATCTTATCTTCACACTGGGGCTTTTTTAGACTCATACTTTGTCTTTTCTGGAAGAGTTTCCAACAGGCTCATTCTCATCTATGATATGGAATAACTAAGCACAGCTGATAACACAGGAACCGCCATTCACAATAGGTGATATCACAACTCACTACCTCCTCCTCCTGTACGATGACTGATAACATCTACATATACAATAGATAAAACAGGGTCCACCATTTCCAATAGGGGATATCACAGCTCACCTTTTCTCCTCCTGCACAATGACTGATAACATTTCTATATACAGTAGATAGCACAGGATCCACCATTTACAATAGGTGATGTCACAGCTCACCTCCTCTTACGCCTGTACAATTACTGATAACACTGCTATATACAGTAAATAACACAGGATCCGCCATTCATAATAAGTGATGTCACAGCTCACCTCCTCCTCCTGTACAGTGCCCGATTACACTACTACATACAGTCACAGCTTACCTGCCCCAATGACCTTTGCTTACGCTTATTAGAGGCTTCAATACAAAATATATTGAAAACATTAGTGGCGGATGGGAACCGAGTACCGAGGCATGGCTGCGGAAAGCCTCAGTATCCTCAAGCCTAAAAAGCATCATTTGCAGGACAAGCAGTCTAGAAATGTGCCCATTTACTGTTTGGGCAGCTGTAGTGGGAAAATGGCTGGCAATTTACATTTGCGTTCCAAGCCCCGTGGTAGTGACAGCTGAACACAGTATTGGGCCAAAGAACCGGACATTGTTTCTGATGGTGCTTGCAAATGTGCAACGACAGGTACAGGGCGGGATTCATGCATGCCTGCATCCTGGACAGGGGGCTGGAAGGTATGTAGCACAGGGAAAGACGCAGTGGGGTCACCCAGGTGTTCGGCGCATTTAATCGGGTGCTTTGATGAGATGTGACTGCATGCTGGTCGTGGTAAGGCTGGTAGTGGTCAGGTCCCTGCTGATCTTGGTATGGTACAGATTGCAAAAGACTATTCTTTTATAGTCCGCATTTTCTTGAAACAAAAGACAGACTGAGTAACATTAACTCTTGGTCTAGGAACTGTGTATGGGTGCTATGGGGGACAGTTGCCCGCCTTGTCCCTCTGGCCACCCAACTGCCTCTTTCTGCCTGTAGCGGTGCTGCAGATCTGCTTCCCTTTGCACTACTGTCCTCGATGTGCATAGCACCTACCCAGGTTGGGTCAATGGCTTCATCGTCCACCACCTCATCTTCCACTTCTGCATGCCAGTCCTTTGAACTTGTTTATTTAATAATATCACTTGTTGGCAAATGTGTCCCATCATTTACCTCTTTAGTCACGAATTGCTGTTCCTTACTGTTTTCTTCTGACTGTGGCTGCTGAAATATTTGGGCATCACAACACACGATATCCTCATGTCTCTCTTGAAACATGCAGAGCAAGAGGCCAGAATCAATAAACAGAAATGTGAAGAGCTCCTCAGAGTGTCCACATGTGTGGAATCACTTGTCTTCTGGGACTCACGATAGTGGAAGAAAGGAGGATCAGGGTCAGAATCATGTGGTCCAGACTCTTGGCTACTGAGACCGGACTATGTCAAAGACAGAGTGGGGCTGGGAAACATACTGGAAGCATTATCTGCCATCCAACCTACCACCTGTTTGCACTTTTCTGGCTTTGGTGTCCTGCACCACCCTGCAAAGTGATACAAGAAGCAAGATCTTGTGGATGAGTGTGTTTGTTGTGCTCTCACATCAGGCACAGTTTTACCTGGCACATAGGCTCAGCCTCTGTATGTACCATCAGCAGCATGTCCACTTCCCTGTCCCTTACTGGATGCCTTGTGCATTTTAAATTAGGTACATACTAGATGTGCCTACAAACTTTACAGTATTAATAGGGAGAAGAAAATATGTAGCCCTAAAAAGGATTTTTGTTTTTAGGTTGCAGCAGCAGAATAAGTATAGAAAGGTTGTAAAAGGCAACAAACCCTGCCTAAATGCCTCTAATCCTAAACTATCCCTCCTCCACCAGCTGTCGCTACACTGAATACAGATAACAGTAGTTTTACTAAAGAAAGGACAGTATGTAGACCTGAAAAGGACTTTTGTTTTTAAGTTGCAGCAGCATTATAAGTATAGAAAGGTTGTAAAAGGCAACAAACCCTGCCTATATGCCTCTAATCCTAAACTATCCCTCCTCCACCAGCTATCCCTACACTGAATAAAGATAACCGTAGTTTTACTAAATAAAGGATAGTATATAGCCCTGAAAAGGACTTTTGTTTTAACGGTGCATCAGTGGTATACAATTACTGCAATACCAAATAAACCTTGCCTATATGCCTGATCCAAAGTCAGCTCTTGATCAAGTATCAAGCAATGGCTAGCACAGTTTATCACCAGGTGTCTGTGATCTGGACATCCATATAGAGAAGAGGCGAGAACTCTTGGTGTTGGCTTTGGGCTTTTAATGTAGCCCATTGTGGGCACACAACAATTGGGGGAATGGACAGACTAATGATCGACAATAGATACATCGGATTGTTACGTTTGTGGTCATGGATAGTGGAGAGCGCTATCAAATATCGCAGGATCATTTGCGATGTCTTTTTTCCCTTTACTTTTATCACTTTGTATTTTTGGAGCAGAAAGTGTAAAACTCTCGACATAATTAAAATTAGTTAGCGAGAATTGTAGTATTGTTTAATTAAACATTTAGGATATGTTGATACTATACTTAAGCTATTCTTATAAATTATCTCCTGCCGTGCCCTAGCACGAAGAATATTTGGAAGCATTAGCAGTTTACATCAGGGACTTCCTTTCTTCTTAGCTTAAAATGTTTAATTAAGCAGGTTCACATTTAAAGAGACTTGGGGCAGAATTCATCAGAGTTTTCCTACAGTTTAACAGGCAAGATAATCAATTAGGACTGTTTCAAACTCGGATAAGGTTTACAGCAGCCATACTTGTCTATCAGTAAATCTCTGGACTATGGGAAAAAAGATTGGCTTAACCCTACAGATACCGGAGGTATATATATTTTATATATATATATATATATATATATATATATATATATATATATATATATATATACACACACACACAGTAAATATTTAAAAATAAATATTTTTTTATTGTAAAAAGTTGAAATTTTTCATCAAATGAAGTCCAAAAAAAGAAAGCTAAGATATGATCATATACATAAGCCTGGTGGGTTCCATATTTAAAGGAGGCTGCCATAATGTGCCGGATTAGCCAGTCAATTAATCCGCGTAGCGAACCGTGAATAGGATTGACTAGTATTCGTGTTGATGGGAGTTCTGTTGTGGACACCATCAATATGTTGGGAAGAATAGCGCTATATGCTGTGTTTTGGCAGTGCCATTAGGAGCGCTGATTGGCATTGCTGTGAAAATATCTTGAAGTATATACATCCTAATGTATCAAAAGCTGCAGATCACTCAGTGATGTCCAGCCATTCTGTGATACAGCTAGCTGTAAAGCTAACCATGAGCTTTAGCTTGCCAATTAAATCCAGTGATGTAATTTATAATTTGTTTCCTTTTCTTTTCCTATGCTTTCCATCAGGCCCAGACCACCATGAAGACTTCTTCTTGCCTTGAATTTGTGCCTCAATAGTGTTTTCCTTTTTCATGTATAAACGTGCATGGGGTAGTAGTTATGAGGCGGGTGGGATGATGTGATTACAGTGAATACCTTCGCCTTCAGGCTGGGATGGTTCTGATTCTCTTTAAAGCCCTTTATATTCAGGTTAAGGACACCAGAAGAGTTGTTATAAGCAAGACACACTTTACATGGTAGACAACTTGGGTACTTAGGGCAGCAGGCAGCAGACTTTACTTCATATTCCATATCTAAAGGCAGGCACAATTCTGGCAATGGCATCCTACTTTTGTACAGTGAACATGTAAGACCTGTTAACATTTATATATATAGGTTAAAAGACTGTTTGGTGGACTTCCTTGTGTTATGCTGCCACCTGCTGTCAAAAACAGAGAACAGCGGGCAAAAGTCCTGCAGCTCGAGTGACCTGGTTCAGTCTGGAACAGGAGGAGGAGGAGTCTACATGTGGCTTTTTTTGCAGAGAGGAGTGTGCTCGAGTGGGCTGTAAGATAGAAGGGCTCAATCTGCCCTGTTTTCCGAGGTCCAAGTACCTTAGAGTGTTGCGTGGTGTCCCCCCCAAGACACAGATCCAAAGAGGCTGGATGTGGAGCGAGGGGCCAGACAGCACGTGCAAGTTACAGATCCAAAGAGGCTGGATGTGGAGCGAGGAGCCAGGCAGCACGTGCAAGTTACAGATCCGGGACAAAGACTGAACTTTAGAGGTGTCTGCCGGCGGAATACAGGCCCCAACGGTGACGAGGTACCCCACACTGAAACCTGCAGTTAAGTGTGCACACTACTTTTAGTTAGGGACAGATAGGAAAAGACTCTGCACTGTGTTATACGAGTAAGATAACAAGGACTCTGCGTTTTTTTGTTTAATAAGGATTTCCGGTGTTTTGCTTTTGGGAGTACAATCTGAGGCTTTCTACCCTTGACAAGTTATTCAAAGTAGTTGTATGTATATTGCATTATCTCTACTGCTGTGCTCCCTTCCCTCACTTTTCCTCCACCTGTGTTGTGCAATACATTATTAAATTTGCATTGATTAACCCCCGTGGTTCCGTGCAGTCCTTGCCTATCCCGTTACCTGCAGGTTATTACATTTGGCGTAGTCAGCAGGATACGCAGGCTGGTATGGAACAATGGACGGACAGGGGGGTGTCGCTGATGGAGGTGTTCTAATACAACCTGATGGGGGAATACCAGCAAGGCAGCTGTCCCTGGGGGCTATGCTGACCCATATACCAAAATTTACTGGCAACAATGTACCTCTCCATGACTGGGCGCAGAAAGTGAGGGGCATGTTGAGAGTAGCAGGAGTGACTGCAGAAAATCAAGGGGAGATACTGTTGATTGCCCTTGAAGGCCATGCTCAAGAGACCATTTTATTGCGCCCTGAGAGTGAACGAAAGACGTTAGAGCAGGTGGTGAAGATTCTCGAGAGAGTGTATGGCGGAAAACCAGAAGCAGGAGATTTACAGGCGCAACTGTTCTACAGGCTGCAGGGTGAAGAAGAAGGTCTGCCACAGTATGCAAATGCACTCCAGAGAATAATGAGACAAATGCTTACAGCAGAGCCAGAGCTAGCACAAACCCCCGGTTATGCTGACCATACCCTACGAGATAAATTCCTCTGTGGGTTACATAACCCCAAGATCAAAGGTGCCCTCCGTGAACGGCTCAGGGTAGAAAAAAAACTAACTTCCCAGGAGATATTGGAAGAAGCAGTCTCCCGCACACAAACTGAAAATGGCGACCCGCAGAACGCCTGGGGTGAAGTTTGTATGCATAAGATAGTCCCGGGTGAGAAAAACCGAGAACCGAGCCAGCTTGAGGCTAAAGTGGATCAGTTACAAGAGACGGTTACTGCTCTACAAGAGTTGCTGAAGAATATGCAAGCCCCGGCGTCAGAAGTAGGAACGACAGCACCGCGACCAAATACCCGCATGCATACCTATCAAGAAGAGAGGGGACAGATCGAGCAGAGACGATCGAGACCCGCTGGAGACTACCAGTGTTGTAACTGTGGAAATCGGAACCATTTATTCCGACACTGTCCGGAGAGGAAGACGTCTCAAGAAAGACCACCGTTAAACTAGTGCCTCCCTCCATGGATGGGCACATGGCGGGGAGACCAACTGAGCTTAGAGAAAACCAACGCCCTGAAGATATAGCAGCCAGCACGCCGACGATCAAGGCCGAATTTGAAGAGAAAGAAGTAAGATGCCTGATGGATACTGGGTCCCAAGTGACCACCATGCCAGAACAGTTCTTCTACCAACATTTTGGACAAACTGTATCCATTGACAAAGGGGCACATATAAAACTGAGGGCTGCAAACAATCTTCCCATTCCGGTCGTAGGGGTTGTGTGGATGAACATACGTGCCTGTGGCCAGAACTTAGGCAAAAAAGGGATTGTGTTAACGGAGGGCCGGTACGACAGAGAGGTGCCAGCTATCGTGGGCATGAATGTCCTGAAAGAATTTGACCAGTTGCTCTTCAAACAAGGGGGGCTGTGATTACTGGAAGACGACAGTTGCTAACAGGCCTGCCCAAAAGGTCTTCCAACACCTTATCCGTGCCCGAGGACTGTGGAAGAATGGTGGGAGCCGCTACCCGGTGGGGAGGGTTCGAGTCCCAAGACAGACAACAATTACTCTACCTCCAAATCGTGAGACAGTCCTCACCTTGCCAGTCGGGGCCCACCGTACACTCGAAAGGATGGAGGTGTTGGTGGAGCCTTACCGTGGTGAAGAGAATGGAGACGAACCATTGGTGGCTCGCACTTTAGCAACAGTAAGAAATGGAAGGGTCCCTTTCCGTTGCGTGAACACCGGTGAACAGGCCTACACCTTCACGTCAGGAGTTGTTCTGGCCCATGTCTACCTGGCGCCTGAAGAGGTGGCGGCCGCAGAATCGATTGAATTGCAGCCCATGGCAGGGGAAGCCTGGACTTGGGCTCTTTCTATGGAAAGAAAAGAGAAACCCACTGATCAATGGAACAGTCGCGTCATTTTAGGGCAGATGGGAGTGGACCTGAGCCCCTTCGCTTCGGAGCAAGCCCAAGCCATAGAGGACTTTATTTGGGAGAATCAAGCCACGTTCTCCCGTCACGCAGAAGATTTCGGCTGTACTGACAAGATTCAGCACGAAATACCCACAGGAGATGCCCCACCGATCAGGGAAAGGTACAGGCAAATACCCCCAAAGTACTACCAAGAGGTAAAAGAGCTTTTGGCGCAGATGCTGAAGAGCGGGGTGGTAAGAGAAAGTCAGAGTCCATGGGCTGCCCCAATCGTGCTGGTCAAGAAAAAGAATAGGTCTACCCGCTTCTGTGTTGACTACCGCAAGCTTAATGGATGCACGGTTCGTGATTCCTACCCTCTGCCCCAGATAGAGGAGTCCCTGTCGGCGCTGGGAAAGGCACGTTACTTCTCCTCCCTCGATCTGGCCAGCGGATACTGGCAGGTCCCTGTGGCAGAGAAAGACAAGGCCAAGACCGCATTTATTGTACCCATGGGACTCTTTGAGTTCAATCACATGCCGTTTGGACTAAATAATGCCCCAGGAACTTTTCAGCGCCTCATGGAAAGTTGCCTTGGAGACATGAACTTTGAGGCCACATTGATTTACCTGGACGACATAGTAGTGTATTCTGCAACCTTTGAGAAACATCTAGAAAACCTGGGCCAAGTGTTTCAGCGGTTACGGGCCCATGGGCTTAAACTAAAACCAAAAAAATGCCGGATCTTTCAGGAAGAGATTGAATATCTCGGACACAAGGTGTCGGAAGCCGGCGTACAGCCCTCCGATGGGAAAGTGAGAGCAGTGCTACAATAACCCACACCCAGCACAGTGCGGGAGGTTCGAGCTTTCCTGGGGCTAGCTGGATATTACCGTCGCTTTATCAAAGATTTCGCGAAGGAGGCAGAACCTTTGCACGAATTGCTCCGAGGGACTGCGAAAGGACTAAAAGCAAAGAAAATTTTCTGGGGACCAAGACAAGCAGAAGCCTTACACCGATTGAAAGAGGCCTTGGTTAGCGCCCCTGTGCTTGCCTATGCAGACTATAACCTCCCCTTTCGGTTGTATACAGACGCGAGCCTCTACGGCCTGGGTGCAGTACTGGCCCAGGTACAGAATGGTACTGAACGGGTGATTGCATATGGAAGTCGGACGTTGCGAGAAGCCGAGCGCAATCCCGTGAATTACAGTTCCTTTCGGCTGGAGTTACTAGCACTAGTATGGGCGATAACCGAAAGGTTCTCGGAATATCTCACGGGAGCTCAAATTGAAGTCTATACGGATAATAACCCCCTGGCTCACATCTCCACCGCCAAACTGGGAGCAATGGAACAGAGGTGGCTGGCACGAATCTCCAGATACAATTATGTGCAGTACCGCTCTAAGCATGAAAATCAGAATGCGGATGCCCTTTCTCATGTTACCACCGAAGCCCCAGTGGGGGAGAGAGATGAACAGTTGGAGGAAGACGAAATTCCGGACTTCAGTAAATTCACCGCTCAAGTGGTAGAGGCTCGTGTGCTGGAAATTACGTCGGGCACGACATCATGCCTGCTTGGCCAAACCAGAGAGGAATGGGTGAAAATTCAGTCATCTGACACAGAACTGCTTCAAGTGAAAGAGTGGGTGATCCAGCAGCGCAAGCCTAGGAAGGAAATACGGGCCACGCTGTCGCACGTGGCCCTCCAGATTCTTAGCCAGTGGGATAAGCTGTCGGTGCAAGAAGGGATGCTGTATCAGAAGGTGCACCTAGCTACAGAGTTGGAAGTGCGGTGGCAAGTAGTGATACCCCAGAAGATGGCAGTACCACTGGCCCGAGAGGCGCATGAGAAGGGAGCCCATTTCGGACCGGACAAGACTTACCAGTGGTTGCAAAGAATAGTATACTGTCCTCAGATGCTTCGGGCAGTAGAGAAGACCTGTAAACTGTGCCGTTCCTGCGAGTTAAGTAAGGCTCCCCCACAGCAAACACCAATACAAACTATTGTAACCAAAGAGCCGTTGGAAGTACTCATGATCGATTATCTGAAGATTGGCCACTCCTACCGGGGCTATCAGTTCTGCCTTGTGATGACAGATCACTTCTCCAAATTTGCAGTGGTGACGCCCACCAGAGATCAGACAGCTGAATCAGCTGCTCGAGCCATCAGTGATGACTTTATCCGGGTGTACGGCTGCCCCAAAAGAATACATTCCGACCAAGGGGCTTGCTTTCAGGGCGGTGTCATGAGAGAGCTGCAAAGGATTTACGGAATGCAAGGACTACGCCTTATCACCCACAGGGCAATGGAGCCTGCGAGAGATTTAACCGGACCCTCCTACAAATGCTACGCACGTTGGAGGATGATCGTAAGAATCACTGGCCCGGCTATCTCGCAGAACTCGTGTGGGCGTACAATAATCGTGTCCACTCCACCACTGGGTACACCCCATACGTACTACTGTTTGGAAGAGCCGGAAGAGGCATAGAAGAGCTCAACCTGGCTCCCCCCGAGATCAGTGAAGGTCAGAGCGTATGTTCCTGGGTTGACCGTCACTGGCTGGAGACTATCCATCGAATTGTCACCAAGCGGTTGCAAGAAAAGACACACCCGCAGCGGAAACCTGTGTGTGAAGCCCCGTTCTTGCCAGGAGACCGAGTACTAGTTGCAGAGAAACACCCGAGACACAAGTTGAGTGAGCGCTGGAAAACAGAGCCGTACATTGTGATTAGAAGAATCTCTCCCCACGGATCAGTATACGAAGTGAGAGGTGAGCGAAGAGGCGACACCCTCATCCTGCATCGTAATATGCTGAGGCCCTGCTATTCAGAAGACAGGACCAGACAAAGTACCTCGGAGACGGTGCCCGTGCCTTTTCCTGTTACCTTCGAAGAGGGCTCTGACGATGAAGAATGGTGGCGGGCCCCGACCAACCCAGCAGACTGGGAGAGATCCACACCCCCATCCGTTCAAGACACAGGTGCCACCCCTGCAGAGCAGGAGTCACCAATCTCCAGCGATGGGGACGAGAATACTGTACTCTCTGATACGGCGCCGACGTCTGGTGACTTAGCCGTAGTGCCACGCCGGACTGGGCGGGCTAATGCTGGTATTCCCCCTGATCGGTACTTGGCAGATGAATTTGTGTGTTCTGTCACTGAATCCTGTTTTACGACATTGACTCCCAAGCAACAGGTTGTGAAGCAGGGCAGGAGTTGCCACCGTGTGCCCCTATGCAGAGTGCCTCAGGAGTGTATCGGCCGGGACGGCCGAGGTTAAAGAGGGGGGGAAATGTAAGACCTGTTAACATTTATATATATATATATATATATATATATATATATATATATATATATATAGGTTAAAAGACTGTTTGGTGGACTTCCTTGTGTTATGCTGCCACCTGCTGTCAAAAACAGAGAACAGCGAGCCAAAGTCCTGCAGCTCGAGTGACCTGGTTCAGTCTGGAACAGAAGGAGGAGGAGTCTACATGTGGCTTTTTTTTGCAGAGAGGAGTGTGCTCGAGTGAGCTGTAAGATAGAAGGGCTCAATCTGCCCTGTTTTCCAAGGTCCAAATACCTTAGAGTGTTGCGTGGTGTCCCCCCCAAGACACAGATCCAAAGAGGCTGGATGTGGAGCGAGGAGTCAGGCAGCACGTGCAAATTACAGATCCAAAGAGGCTGGATGTGGAGCGAGGAGCCAGGCAGCACGTGCAAGTTACAGATCCGGGACAAAGACTGAACTTTAGAGGTGTCTGCCGGTGGAATACGGGCCCCAACGGTGACGAGGTACCCCACGCTGAAACCTGCAGTTAAGTGTGCACACTACTTTTAGTTAGGGACAGATAGGAAAAGACTCTGCACTGTGTTATACGAGTAAGATAACAAGGACTCTGCGTTTTTTTGTTTAATAAGGATTTCCGGTGTTTTGCTTTTGGGAGTACAATCTGAGGCTTTCTACCCTTGACAAGTTATTCAAAGTAGTTGTATGTATATTGCGTTATCTCTACTGCTGTGCTCCCTTCCCTCACTTTTCCTCCACCTGTGTTGTGCAATACGTTATTAAATTTGCATTGATTAACCCCCGTGGTTCCGTGCAGTCCTTGCGTATCCCGTTACCTGCAGGTTATTACAAACATATGGGACAAAGAAGAGGCACACCCTTCTTTATGTAGAACCCCATAAAGCTATGGCTCCCACACCCAAACATCTGATCATGAGTCCTTATGAAGGCCATTCCTTGAGGTCCCTTTTCACAGCCGGCCAAAACTAAAGTAACTCCTGTCAAAGACTGCTCTCATTCAGGTTGCACACACTTGCTTTCATGACACTGTTTGTTTCAGTTCTTGCTCCCTTGTACTCTCTATGGCTCCCGCACCCAAAATGACCGTGATTCCTTATGAAGGCCACTCCTTGAGCCGATACCCTCTTCCTCTGTTTCTGGATGGCAGATCCTTTCTCTTTTAAGGTCTCCTTTCACAGCTGGCCAACAATGGAGTAACTCCTATTGAAGATTTCTCTCATACAGGTTGTATCCACTTGCCTATGATACATTTCTGTCACCACTAATGTTTGTTTAGGTTCTTGCTCCCTTTTACTCTCCAACAACTCCCTACACTTGTCTGCTCCTATCAGGTATTATTCCCACACTCCACTGAGCTCCTAACAGGAACCGCCCCACATTTCATGCCCTGGAACTACACTAACCTGGCTAGCTAAGTGTTAACCCTATAATTTCTATCTATAAACTGCTAATGCTCTCAGGGGGATCTGAACCTACCAAAAGGAAAACAGTGACCTTCCTGCTCACAAGTCCAAAGGCAGGGAGAAGGAAATCGGTGCTGATTGGTCATTGGGCTCGCATATCATACCAATATCATGTGGATCCCGGGAACGCAGCTTTAGACATCACAGGAACCACAGCCGCACCGGAGTGGAGTATAAGCTTATTTATTTTTACTGGGGCGAACAAGGTTAATTAGTAGGGGTTGTCCAAGTAGTGGACAACCCCTTTAAGATCCAAATAGAATTTTTTTTTGTTTGTTTTTTTTACAGATCCCTTTTAATGGTACATAGAGGTACATTTCTATACACTAGAACTTATCTAAATGCCTGTATATCATACATAATTTTTTTCCCCGATAAAATTATTTTAAAAAATCAAAGTATAATACTCACAAAGCCATTTGAGCCTTCTGTGGTTGATGCAATCTTCTGCAACGTGTAAATAGCATTGGCCATTTTTTGGCAATGTTAATCCAAAATTGATTGAATTTGTTGGTTTGAGTGAATTCCTGTCACACTGTAACATGTGTAGGGACAGTCTCAGGGCCAGGTGTCACCTTTTCATCTAGACCATATACTTTAAACGGGTTTCTTCCTTTCAGCACTTTATTTTGCAGCAGCACACTGCTCAGCTGGCAGTAATTAATCAATTGTCGGCCTGAATTTAAGTCCTTTGCTTCCTGGGTTATGTGCTGGTTATTCCATGCATTTAGGGTCTAGCCTTGGAGCAGAGAGGACATGGAGCTTGCTGCTGTGCTGTCTGCTGAAGTTGGTGGAAGTGGTTTGTTTTTGTTCTTTTTTCCCCTATTATTCCTTATTCATATTGCTCCTGGTGTAGGATTTTGGTGTAGATGTGGTTTAGATTTTCCCCTGTTTGTCATACCTTGTTGGTGGGATTTTGGGGGTTCTCCATCTTGGTCTGTCCCCTGGGTGGTGGGGACATAGTCGGCAGCACCTGGACAGGAGACAGGGCTACACTGGAGGCACGACCCTGACCACCATCTAGTCTACCGTCAGGTAAGGGACAGCACAGGGTCCCCAGATTTGGGGTCAGCCTTGTAACTCCTGTACCATCCTTTCTGTCCCATTACAATTCCCAAAAATTCAAACACAAATTTGATTCCAATTGCTCCACTCATCTTATCTGGATATGCCACGGCATACCTAAGCAAATTGGTCTGTTCTCTCAAGTCTAAAGACTGAAAGGCTCAGAAATCTAGATTCAGGACGTGGCTTTCCAAACTATGGACCAAGTTGAGCGGGAAGAATTTCTCAAACTTGGTATTTCTCAACCAAAGTTATTAGTTTGCTCGAAAGCAAATGTAATGCAGGCTAAATATATTGGCTATCCAACGGCATGGCTGAAGTGCAAGGATCCAATTAGGGTTTGAGATTTGAAAGTAGACAGGTAAAAGGCAGTATGAGTGGCCGGAAAATTACATGTTTCTTAACTTGACTGCATCCCGGTAATTTGAACGGAGTTTCTGCATTCTTGCATCTCTCTTTAAGATGACTTCCATGCATTACGCTCTCCCGGCATTGAGTTTGAGCACCACTAGAAAAGGAAATTACCCATCTGAAAGCTTCAACCTTTTGTGCACGCGGGCGGCACGCAACGACATATCAGCTTTGCCACATTATTGTAGGAAAATCTCATAATATTATAGACCCCGAGCCGTTGGTCATGAAGTCACTTATTATTAAAATATAATGGAAGGCTCATCTAGTGTGATTATTTTAATTCAGCGCTTGTTTGATATATAAAGCTGCCTGCACTGTGCCGCGGCCTTCCCTCCTCCTCCTCCTCCTCGGCTCTTTCCTTCTACGTTACATTTATTTATATCCAGATGATAAAAAAAAAATTTGATTTATTTTTACAACAGATCAGTAATTGTGCTCTACAAATATGTCCGTAATGATAATCAACGGCATTTTCGGCGTAATTTAATTTGTCTTTTATTTTTTTTCCCAGGAGGTCGTTAAACGCATTGATGAGAATAGTAACGCTATGGACATGGCTGCAGTTAATCACGCACTGCCTATGTAGACAGCCCCAATATTGTATTGACAGAAATTAAATTAACCATCAGCTCGGGCAATCAGTGGCTGCACAGCTATTAAAGTAATAAAAACAAGGAACCTCGACCGTGGCCAATTAGATTTTGACATCTAAATGAAAATGGACAAATGCAGTTTAGATTTAGAATTTTTTTTTTCGGATGCGGTTAAACATGAAGAGGAAGACGTCACGCCGATGTTTTACTCCTCGGCCTTTAATTAATTAACCAATAAGCATGTCAGTGTGTATTTTATGTGGCATTAGGAGATGCCTTAGGTATTAGAAGGACGAGTGCATACACATCAGCGGATTAACTTACTGACGTGTCGTTAGGAGATTTTGGATACATTCTATACCGTTCGCGTAATTTGTCATTAAGCTCCGCGATGCCTAACGCTATTTATAATACGGAACAAATGAGCATTATGTTTTTATTCTGCGTATTATTTATCTCCCTTTATCAATGTTATCATTCACATTGTGGATTCTCCACTTTTCTGGAGTAATTTGTTTTGTTTAATCACTTTTCGGCTGCACTATACTATGAGACATCATAATTCCAAGGCATAAGGTAAAAGCAAGATCCTATGACAGTTGCTCCTCTTTGGCTGCCCTATACTATGGGACATCATAATTCCAAGTCATACGTGAAAAGCAAGATTCTATAAGAGTCGCTCCTCTTTGGCTGCACTATACCATGGGACATCATAATTCCAAGGCATATGGGAAAAGCAAGATCCTATGACAGTTGCTTCTCTTTGGCTGCACTATACCATGGGACATCATAATTCCAAGTCATACGTGAAAAGCAAGATTCTATAAGAGTCGCTCCTCTTTGGCTGCACTATACCATGGGACATCATAATTCCAAGTCATACGTGAAAAGCAAGATTCTATAAGAGTCGCTCCTCTTTGGCTGCACTATACCATGGGACATCATAATTCCAAGGCATATGGGAAAAGCAAGATCCTATGACAGTTGCTCCTCTTTGGCTGCACTATACCATGGGACATCATAATTCCAAGGCATATGGGAAAAGCAAGATCCTATGACAGTTGCTTCTCTTTGGCTGCACTATACCATGGGACATCATAATTCCAAGGCATATGGGAAAAGCAAGATCCTATGACAGTTGCTTCTCTTTGGCTGCACTAGACCATGGGACATCATAATTCCAAGGCATACTGGAAAAGCAAGACCCTATGACAGTCGCTCCTCTTTGGCTGCACTATATCATGGGACATCATAATTCCAAGGCATACGGGAAAAGCAAGACCCTATGACAGTCACTTCTCTTTGGCTGCCCTATACCATGGGACATCATAATTCCAAGGCATACTGGAAAAGCAAGACCCTATGACAGTCGCTCCTCTTTGGCTGCACTATATCATGGGACATCATAATTCCAAGGCATACTGGAAAAGCATGATCCTAAGACAGTCACTTCTCTTTGGCTGCCCTATACTATGGGACATCATAATTCCAAGGCATACTGGAAAAGCAAGACCCTATGACAGTCGCTCCTCTTTGGCTGCACTATACCATGGGACACCATAATTCCAAGGCATATGGGAAAAGCAAGATCCTATAACAGTCGCTCCTCTTTGGCTGCACTATACCATGGGACATCATAATTCCAAGGCATATGGGAAAAGCAAGATCCTATAACAGTCGCTCCTCTTTGGCCGCATTATACCATAGGACGCCATAGTTCCAAGGGAAAAGCAAGTTCAAGATCACTTTTTTTGAAAAAGAAAATGTGGTCTATGGAATTCCAACTCATGACCTGTAGCATGGCTGGAAGCCACCTGAGCAGAGAACAACTTTCTGCACTTGTAATCATAGAACTTATTTCTGCCTAAAGATCCAAATAGTATTCTTTTTTTACAGACCTTTTTAATGGTACATAGAGATACATTTCTATATACAGTATTAGAACTCATCTAAATACCTGTATATCAGGAGTATTTTTATCCCCTATAAAATTGCTAAAAAAAAATAAAAAAAATTAAAATCATCATGTGGCTGATGAAGTCTTCTGCAACGTATGTAACAGCATCAACTATTTTTCGTGCCTTATTCTCCATATGTTTTGCTCCACTTTTTAAGTCGTCTTGTTTAAGCATTTTTTTTTTTCAACAACTTGGTTTATACAGTTTTGCCACAAAACAGCCACCTTATTTTATGCTTTTGAGCCTGCAGGCGATGACAGTCGCTCCTCTTTGGTTTCACTACCATGGGACATTAAAATTCCAAAGCATAAGGGAAAAGCAAGTTCAAGATCCCTTTTTTTAAAACAAGTATCTGGCTCGGCTTGGTATTCTTGTTTGTTGCTGTTCCTCTCCCTGAGTCTTCTTGAAGATAAGTTATTTGTTCACTTCCCCGTTTGTGATCCCTGTGTGTCTTCTTTAGAGCTTAATGGGGCTGACTAAGCGCTCATCCCATCTGTTCCTTACATAGGGACCAGTTCAGGGTAAGCCAGGGTCAGGTATCCTGCTTGGCACATAGTTGTACCTAAAGTGATGATGGACCCCAGGGGCCAGTGGTAGGTTTGGTCAGGGGTCACCATCTTCCCCTTCCCTAGATACAGGGTTTCCCTTCCATTTTGCCGTTCGCGCTCATCTCATCTGTTCCTTACATAGGGACCAGTTCAGGGTAAGCCAGGGTCAGGTATCCTGCTTGGCACATAGTTGTACCTAAAGTGATGATGGACCCCAGGGGCCAGTGGTAGGTTTGGTCAGGGGTCACCATCTTCCCCTTCCCTAGATACAGGGTTTCCCTTCCATTTTGCCGTTTGCGCTCATCCCATCTGTTCCTTACAAAGGGACCAGTTCAGGGTAAGCCAGGGTCAGGTATCCTGTTTGGCGCATAGTTGTACCTAGCGTGATGATGGACCCCAGGGGCCAGCGGTAGGTTTGATCAGGGGTCACCATCTTCCCCTTCCCTAGACACAGGGTTTCCCTTCCATTTTGCCGTTCGCTTGGTACTTCCCCGTACCTAGTATGACAGGTTCTGAGCCCTCCATAAATCAAATAAATTACTTTTTTTTTAAAGGGGCGCTGACGGCCATCAGCTGAACTCCTTGATCGAAAAGCAGTTGTTCCGATAGGTCAAGTGAAAATGTCCAAAAGTTATAGTTTACAAATAAAGCCAAGGAGTTTACTTACTTTGGCTTTTTGGAAACTTTTTAGTCCTCCATTTCTCTTATGGAATATTTATTCCAACTACACAGGTAACAATTTGCAAAGCAGGAAAATTGGAGAGATTCCTTTGAACTGCAAATTATTTCCAGTTATTTAAATTACCGCCATTGGAAGAAATGGAATGTACATAGAAAAGCCCATTCCTTATCTCTAAGCACAATACATGTTCATTTAATCTTTTCTTCCTAATCTGTCAGAAAATACCTCCATCCTTTTACTCATTTACATTCCGTCCAATTTCTTTACCTTTCCCTTTTATTTTTTGCCAATTTAAACTTTTTTTTTTCTTCCCTGTTAAAAAAAATAAATAAATAAAAAAAAAATAAAAAATAATTATTGCATTTATTTTTAGCAGGCATAAAATTCCCGTGAGCCGCTTGTGCTTACATGGACATCCAATACTGTCACAGTGAATTAGTAGTTCTGAGCGAGCTGTCACTTAGATATAAAAATATACCGACACTTAGCATCCGGCATTTCCTCCAAACATCCTGAAATCTGCTCTTACATTCTGCCTTTTTTAAAACCTTATATCACGTTACCTGTCATCATTATCAGGGATACATTATTTCTTGACAACACAGGTTACACTGCTGAAGACAAAAAGTTGAAGGAGGGAGTCATTATCAAGACCACCAGTTACAGGCCTCCAGGCAATGAGAAAATATCCGATGTTTTTTCGTACCGATCACTTGACGAAGTTAATTTTAAGATTAGGATTCTAATTTTTCATTTCCAAATTTTTAGAATTCGGTAAAAACTTTTCATTGACCTATATTTGTTAGTCGGGTCAATAGGCACAGAGTATAGAGGCCAAGATGATGCCGTACATTCCACCTAAAAATTACAATGGAGTGGAGAAGAGTTGAAGTTTAGTAATTTTTAAATTTATTTTTAAAAGGGACCTGTTGCGGGCAGGGGACGGATCACGGCAGGGGACTGCTCGAGATGCTCAGTTCCGGGGTCGTGGCGGTGGCTCGAGGGGAAGCCGGACCCGGGCCTGAACAGCCGTCTGTCGCCCGCAAGTGAAAAGGGGGTTATTATATGGGGAAAGTTTTGACAGTGACGCCACCCGTGGTGTGCGGTGATTGTTGGTGACACCGCCGCTGCCGCCGGAGGTGATGCCCGGGAGAGATGGAGTGGGGCAGCTGGATGTTATCCCCTCCACGGGTAGGGGAGGTGTTGTCCCGGGGCCCCAATACAGGTGGGATGGTGCTGCGGAGCGCTATCTGCAGGGTTGGACCAGAACGTGCTGGTGTACTCACAGTTCCTGAATAAATTCACACAGAGTCCAGATGGTAAACCAAATTGCCAGTCACCGGTGACCTCCGGTGGGTGTGTTCGGGTCCCACACCCTGGTACAGCAAACAGGGGTCCCTTCCTCGTGCACTTAGTGTTTGTCCTTTCTGGTAACTACTCTGCATGAAACGGGGAAGTCCACTCCCGGTGATACTGTGTGTTCGGAGATGTGGCCCGCGAGAACTGACCCGTGGGATCTTAGCATTCAATTGCAAAGCCCTATCCCCCTCATTGGGCTTCTGTCTCGCTCTATCTGGGCCTCCTGTGGAACAAGACCTGAAATCTTGTCCCCGGCTGGTCAATTAGTAAGGTGCGTGAAGCTGTCCTTGCTCTAGGGTCCAGGTAACCTGTCGTGCACTGCCTCCGGACCAGATTCCCGCTGTCGATACCGGCAGGCTACAACCCTGCCCCGGTCCACTTAACGTCTCCCGCGACCGGATCTCCGTTGCCTGTGGCCCTGTCTGCCGACTGCCACCTAGTCAGTAGTCCGGTAGTCCAGGAGCTCCAACCCCTGACCACCCTGTCACTTCACACTCCTCTCACTCTCTCTCCCCTTCTTTTTCACTGTCTTGTTCCCTCCCATTATACCTCAGGAACCCTAGGTGGGTGTCCCCATCCGCTTGGCCCTGCCCACTGGTGTGTCCCTATTGTATGGTGGGTGACTAGGCTTTGCTGGCTGATGTTGTGTACCTAGCTGTGGGGTTTGTGATGGAGCGCCAAGGAGGAGAGAATCCTGCACCAGGAAGAGGGGTGCAGTCATCTGTGACACCCTAATTTTGTCAGGGTGTCACAGACCTTTCACTGGATATTTTACAATTTAAATTGAGCACCTCCTACAATTAGTGCTACTTTACCAATTCTGGAACAGTTTTTCTTTTCCTTCTGGGCCCCTTGGTTCCAAAGTTATGCCCTCCAGAAATAAAGATGCAAAGTTTTCCTTCACTCAACTGGGCGTGAACCATAGAACTTCCCGTTGAGTGTGGCCAAGTTTTGATTGGTCTGCATCAAAGTAGAAACCGTAAACAAACACAGGGGAGTTCTGTGCTCTGTGCTCAGTTGGGTGAAGGGAAAATTTGCATCTTTTTTTCCGAGGGGAATAACATTGGAACGGAGGAGCCCAGAAAAAAAAGAAAAACTATTCCAAAATCAGCAGAGCAGCAACAACTGGTGAAGGTGTAGCACCCAGGGGGCATGGGGAATCAGGCACGGGGGCCTTGTACCTGAGTTACTCATCACCGGGCCAGTGTGGTGGTCTGGGATGTCGTGGTGGCCTACCTGGCTTCGTGCACACCAATAAGGAGGGAGGATGATGGGGATTATAGTAGGAAGATTGTCGTGACGCCACCTGTGGTACGTGGCCAGAGATTAGCTGCCACTGCTGTTGCTGCCCTGCAGGGCGGATGGTAATAGCAGACGAAGATGGTGTCGCTCCACACAGAAGGAGCGGGCCCCGGGGAGGATGATGAGGGGAGTAGTGATGGCAAAGGGCAAGGCGCAGGGCGGCGGCGCCGATAATAAGAGTCCGAGTCAAATGCTGCGGTTCCAGGTGTCTTTATTCACTTTTTGTGCTGCTCGCCCGGATAGTACTGGTCACCCCCTGTTATGTGCCCCATCAACTTCGGTTAAGTTAGAAGCAGTTACCGATTTGTGAAAGAAGAAAGTTCTTTGTCAGAGTTGCCTTTCCAGCCATGGGGAACTCGGCAAAGCGCTCCACTCCAAGACGCAGGCCCCGTAAAGAGAAGAGAAGAAGAGGTGATGGTGTCGTTTCCCAGAACTAGTGGCCTGCGTAGACTGTGTGAAGATTGTGTGAGTTGCTCCTACTTCTACCCCAAGTGGAACCCACCCCCCAGGTAGCTGCCTTCAGTGACCGGGGAAGTCCTATGATTCGTGATGGCCACCCCCCACCCCCCTGCCTACCCTGAGCCAACCCCCCCGTGAGAAGGCTCCTAAGCTATATGTAAAGTGTGAATGTGGAACACCGGTGATTAACTCCCTCCTTACCCGAGGCGAATATCGCACCTTAAATAATGTGTAATACTCTGTGGCGACTGGAGCCTCAGGGGCGCCACAAAGGTACTCAATTTAAATATGAAAAATGCGATTAAAGGTTTCCTTTAAGTACTTATTGCTAGTGATGGGCGAATAGTAACCATTCGTGTTCAGATAATGTTTACCAGATAACGAGTACTATTTCAGAATTCGTCACAACAAGAAAAATGCTCGGGTTGCCCATTGACTTGCATTAAGTTCGATATTCGTGATGAATACCGGAATAGTACTTTGTGATTCATTATGAATAATCCGAAGACGAATAGTTACTATTCACCCGTCACTACTTATTACATCATTACATACAGAAGTTGAAAAGGTCCAAGTCCAATCTTCAATGTTATTGTCATGCTACAAGATGGAGGCGAGAGAGGGACATAGACCCACTGCTCCCAGAACCAGTCTTTTCCAGGAGGATTGTGACTAAGTGCCTATCCAAAAAAGAAAGGAGGACAGCGTCCCACCGGGTGAAACTCAATCCATGTTTATTCCATCAGCAACGTTTCGAACGGTTTGGTCTTTACATAACATGGTTGATGAAGACCAAACCGGTAGAAATGTTGTTGTCTTTTTTCATCTGATGGAATAAACATGGATTGAGTTTCACCCGGAGCGACTCGGTCATCCTTTCTCTTTTGGTATTTCACATCAAGTAATCCCTTGATTTTGGACATGCATCCCAAAACTGCTGATTGTGTATTTTTTTGCAAAAACAGTTTAGTTTTTGACCAAGGTGCTGTGGACTTTGTTTTTTCTAAGTGCCTAACTAGTCTTCACCAAAGCCTCAGATGGTGAAGTTGGCCTTGGCTGACAATAGGTACCACTTCAGGGCAGCTCCTGGTTGACGCGCTTCACTGAGGGGCTGGTTTTGCACAAGGCTTGACGGGAGGAAGGAATGAATAGGGAACAATATGAAAGGGTAACCCCTAACACTTACACTGAGATCCATGATGTCCCTAGATGTGTTCTTTCATCCCATGCAGCAATCACATTCATATCCCTGCCTTTCCATGAGCACAACCCTGACTAGTGTGCAGGGTAGCAGAAAAACTAGTCTCACTCTAGGATAAAGATACAAAGGAGAAGCGACAAATAAGGGAAAAGAAACAGAAATTGTACAATGCAAAGCAGACTACAGGAAGGAGTAACGGGAAAGGATTAGTGAAGCAAACCGAAAAGGGAATAAAAGATGGGAAGAAACCGAACAAATTTCCAAGCAACTATCTCCAGATATGGCTCATTAAACAACCTAAATATTAATATTGACCCTTTAACAAGCTTTGCGTCATGACATAGGATAAGAAGCCAAACAGAAACTCCATTTGATGACAGATGTTTTGGTATGTTGCCCCCTTCTTAATGCAAAGCAGGAGATTTGTTTTGGGTATATTAGAGGCCTTTTACTGTGGATCTAAGGGGGAAGGTTTCTCCTTTTGAAAAGTGACAAGCTAGCGTAAAGAGACTTATACACCATGCAATGCTCCTTCAGGAATTTGAACATGCAAATAACCTTTTCAGATGGAATCTATTAGATGGAGCCAACGTATAGAGCTTTGCAACATGACTTGGGATAAGAAGCTATACCAGAAACTCCATTTTTAGACACATGTTTTGGGATGTTGCCCCCCTTTCTAGTGCAAAGCAGGAGATCTGTTTTGGCTATATTAGAGGCCTCTGACTAGGGATCTAAGGGGGAATGTTTATCCTTGCAAAGAGAGACAAGCTAGCATAAGGAGACTTATAGGCCATGCAATGTTCCTTTAGGAAATCAAATATCAAAGAGTGACGAGCTAGCATAAGGAGACTTATAGGCCATGCAATGCTCCTTTAGGAATTCAAATATCAAAGAGTGACAAGGTAATGTAAGGAGACTTATAGGCTATGCAATGCTTCTTTAGGAATTCAAATATCGAAGAGTGACAAGGTAATGTAAGGAGACTTATAGGCTATGCAATGCTTCTTTAGGAATTCAAATATCGAAAAGTGACAAGCTAGTGTAAGGAGACTTATAGGCCATTCAATGCTCCTTTTGGAATTCAAATATCGAAGAGTGACGAGCTAGCATAAGGAGACTTAAAGGCCATGCAATGCTCTTTTAGGAATTCAAATATCAAAGAGTGACAAGGTAGCGTAAGGAGACTTATAGGCCATGCAAAGCTCCTCTCGAAAATCAAATATGCAAATAGACTCTTCAGATGGAATCTATTGGATGGAACAAACCTAAAAATCAATATCAACCTTTTAACGAGCTTTGCAATATGACTTAGGATAAGAAGCCAAACCAGAAACTCCATGTGCACTCTCCACAAAGGGAAACCTTCCCTTTTTAGACCCTCTATTTCCACATGTAACTTATGTTACCTCCTGATTCCAGACTCTACCCCATTGGCCTGCCTGCATTCATCATTTCCCTTTAATTACATTTTATGACACATCTACTGCTAATGAGCGGAGCCTATTGAATAAGAATAATGTAAATATGCGGTGATTAATTAAATTAAATGTCACATTGTCTTGACTCCTGTCACTCTGCCAGGAAGATAAGAGGGAGGGGGAGGAAATACCTATATATTTTTTTAATCACATGTAAGGACAATGAGGCCAGCTGTCTTCAAGTGGCAAAAAAATAAATAGAAAAGTTTCCACTATTTGGTTTTTAGTGCCCGGATGGAAACGTTGCTTCAATTCTCGCCATTGTTTCTGATGTTAAAACACAAAGACTAAACATTTACATGAGGGGTGAAAGTCATGAATAACCCATTTATTCCAGAAACAACACTAACGTTTGCCAGAGTCCTTGACTAAACATGAACCTTTTACCTATGTGCCTTCATTTAAGGAACTATAGAGAGTTTTTTCGCATATTAATTCATATCGGCGGAGACGGAATCGGGGAATTGTGAAGCAAATAAAGGCCAACTGGCACATGCGACGTGTCCTCTAATCATTCCATTCACTTCTATTGTTGGCTCGCAGAACTCTTACCCTTGGCATTTTCAATTTTATGTTTTACTCGTAGAATGTGACTAGCGAAGGCTGGTGGAGGAAGACTAAAGTGTCCAAAAAGATCCCCAGTAATTGTATCCCCCCCCAATATGGTTCTAATGGATGTCTCACGAGTTTCCTGGCATGGGCATTTTCCTCGATACTTTATGATTGGTCAATGGAGGCCCCAAAACGTGCCGCACGGGCGCTAACTCACTGAGCAAAAACAGACGGATAGTCAAAGGAAAATTAGTGTTTTACGAAATGAGTATGGTCTTTCTGAGCCTCAAAATCCAAAAAGACATGGACAACATCAAGGTGTAAAGATGGCATGGAGTAGAGTCCATCGCTTGAGATCTGCAGCTCCTGTTCTACTGGATCTGATGGTCATATAAATAATTGGAAAAATCGCTCTTGTGGAAACAAAAAACACCTCTATATACAGTAGATAGCACAGGATCCACCACTCACAAGAGGCGATATCACAGCTCACCTCCTCCTCCTGTACAATGACTGATAACACCTCTATATAAAGTAGATTGCACAGGATCCACCACTCACAGGAGGTGACATCACAGCTCACCTCCTCCTCCTGTACGATGACTGATAACACCTCTATATAAAGTAGATTGCACAGGATCCACCACTCACAGGAGGCAATATCACAGTGTGGCACCCTGGACTAGCCAGGTTGTCACAGATAACACTCAAACACCCCCACCCCCATTAGACAGTGACACCAGCCAAACAAAAACCCTTCTTGCCTCCCTCCAGAGTCTGATGTCCACACCAGGTGGGGTGGAACCAAGCAGTTGGCCCCACCCACTGAGGAGTTCACAGGCCTGGAGGCGGGAAAAGTGTCAGTTGAGTTCAGGAGTTGAGTTTAGGAGTTTGAAGTGAGAGGAGCAAGCACTTGAGTGTCTGGGTTTGTGGCCCAGGCACTGACAGCAAGGTTGGCAGACGGTGATGGCCGTCTGCAGGAATGGTGAAGCAACGTAGAACCGTAGGACCGGGGTTGGGCGTTGGCCCGCCGGTACCGACCGGGGAGCGAAGTGAAGCCAGCACACACAGGCAGGGCCATCGGACCCCGACCAGGCTTGGAGCCGCTGACAATAGTCAAATCCGAGTGTGACCGGAACCCCAGGGGTTTCCTAACAGCCAAAGACCCGATAGAAGGTAACCGCCCACACTGTGAGGGTATACAGCTACCGCCTAAGGCTAGAGACCCAAGGGCTAGCGTCTGCGGGCAAACGGGCTCCTCCGGCATCCATACACCGGGGAGCGGACTACTGTTGGGGATCCATAGTAGTCAACTAAGTACATCAAGGTGCAGGGAAAGACAGCCACCATCACCTGTCTGGGGAAAGACACTGCAGCCGGCTGCGGGACCCGTCCATCCAGCCGTTTGGTTTACCGAGGACATTGTGCATCTCTTACTGAGTGAGTACACCCGTGCCATCTGGCACCGCGCCGTGCTGTCCCTGCAACCCTGCACTTCACCAACCCAGCCTCCCCGTCACACCACCGGGCTCCGGGACCACCGACCCCTACCCACGGAGAGGGAAAACAACATCCCAGCTGCTCCCTACCATCGCTCCCGGGATCCCTGTCACCAGCAGCGGTGGTGCCCATCTTCACCACAACCCGTGGGTGGCGTCACGGACTAAATCCCCCAAACCAATCACCCCTTTCACTCACGGGCGAGGAGCGCCGCTCGAGTCCCCGGATCCGGCCCACCGCTCGAGCCACCGAGCAGCAGCCGCAGCAGTGCCGGACGCAAGCGTTAGCGAGCGACCAGCAGCAGCGTCCTCCCCGCCCGCGACAACAGCTCACCTCCTCCTCCTGTACAATGACTGATAACACCTCTATATACAGTTGATAGCACAGAATCCCCCATTTGCAATAGATATCCCAACTCAACTGCTCCTGTGCAATGCTTGATAAAATCTCTATATACAGTAGAAATCACAGGATCCACATTCACATTAGGAGATATCATAGCTCACCTCCTCCTCATGTACAATGGCTGATAACAGCTCTCGCATATAATATATATATATATATATATATATATATATATGTATATATATATATATATATACAGTAGATAACACAGGATCCACCATTCATAATAGGCAATATCTCAGCTCACCTCTTCCTTCTCCTGTACAATGACTTATAACATCTCTGCTCTGTATACGATAGATAATACAGGATCCTTCATACACAATAAGGAAAGTCTCTGCTCACCTCCTCCTGTACAATGACTAATAACACCTCTATATACAGTATATAGAACAGGACCCACCATTTATAATTAAAGATGTCACATCTCACTTCCTCTCGTACAATGACTAATAACACCTCTATATAGTAAATAACACAGGATGTACCATTTACAATAGATGTCACAGCTCATCTCCTCCTATATAATGACTGATAACACCTCTATATAGTAGATAACACAGGATCTGCCATTCACAATAGGTGATATCACAGCTCACCTCCTCCTGTACAATGACTGACAACAACTCTATACACAATAGATAACACAGAATCCACCATTCACAATAGGTGATGTCACAGCTCACCTCCTTCCCCTCCTGTACAATGACTAATAACACCTCTATATAGTAGATAACACAGGATGTACCATTTACAATAGATGTCACAGCTCACCTCGACCTATATAATGACTGATACCTCTATATACAGTAGATAACAGGATCTGCTATTCACAATAGTTGATATCACAGCTCACCTCCTCCTGTACAATGACTGATAACATCTCTATATACAGTAGTTAACACAGAATCCACCATTCAGAATAGGTGATGTCACAGCTCACCTTCTTCCCCTCCTGTACAATGACTAATAACATCTCTATCTACAGCAGATAACACAGGATCCACCATTCACAATAGGTGATATCACAGCTCACCTCCTCCTCCTGCACAATAACTGATAACACCTCTATATACAGTAATAACAGACTTAAAAAAAAAAAAAAAGAATACACATCACTTTATAGTTCCAATTAGTAACATTAAATATATTATATGTTCACTTTCAGCAGACATTTTTTTTGTTTTTGCAGAATTATTTTTTGCTCTACTTCTAGGAGCCATACTGTTTGTTTTTCCGCCTTCATTGCGGTTTGACGGCTGGTTTTCTTTTTGTGGGACGAGCTGTAGTTTTTGTTCTTTTTTGCTATACAATGTACTGAAAAATGGGAGGAAATGGCCAAATAAATGCAATTACGCCATTGATTTCGGATTTTGTTTCTCGGCATCTCCATTGTGCGCTAAAAAACAACCCGTGAAAATTACTCTCCGGGTCAATGCGATGACGACTGATTTCACACTTGCACATTTATTTTCTATTTACTAATAAAAAATATTAGAATTTTGTAAAAATTTATATTTTTCCCTTTTTGTCCTTATATTTTTATTTTACCATATAAAGGAGCGGACTCCAGGCTTGTTTATACCTGAACTTTTAAGTCATACGTATTTATGGTAAATACAACCTTTTCATAGGTTTTTTTTGCCTTTTTGAACCAAAAAATGCAATTCTGGCATGTTTAACTGTGTACTTTCATAGATTGGATTTTTATGGACGTGGCAATACCAAATATTTTTTTTTAATTTATTTTTAATTGGGGAAGAAAGGTGTGTTTTTATTTTTTATCCTTTTATTTTTAATGCAGAAAGAAGGAGGCGTTTAATTTCTTAATTTTTTCCCTTTATTTTTAATAGAGGAAGAAGGAAGGCTTTGCTTTTTTTTTTTCTTATTTTTAATGGTGGAAGAAGGCGGTGTTTTTATTTTTATTTTTTCCCCTTTATTTTTAATGGTGGAAGAAGGCGGTGTTTTTATTTTTATTTTTTTCCCCTTTACTTTTAATGGTGAAAGTGTCGCGGGCGGAGGGGACGCGCTCGCCACGCTCGGGTCCGGGGCTTCTGCTGCTGCTGTGGCTCGAGCGGTGGGCCGAACCCGGGGACTCGAGCAGCGCTCCTCAGCCGTGAGTGAAAATGGGGTGGTTTGGTTAGGGAGATTGTTCGTGACGCCACCCACGGAACGTGGTGATGAGGGCACCACCGCTGCTGGTAACGGGGATCCCGGGAGAGATGGTAGGGTGCAGCTGAGATGTTGTCCCCTCCGTGGGTAGGGGGTTTGGCGTTCCCGGGGCCCGGTGGTGGTGACGGGGAGGCTGGATGGCTGGGGTGCAGGGTTGCAAGGACAGCACAGCGCGGCGCGGTGCCGGACGGCACTGGTGTACTCACTCAGACAATCAATTACAGAGTCTCTGGCAAACCGGATGGACGGGTCCCGCAGCCGGCTGCAGTGTTGTTGTTGTGCTCTCCCCGGACGGCTGATGGTGGCTGTCTTTCCCTGCACCTTTTAGAATGTTCTGACTCCTGTGGTTGCCCACCGGTAGTCCGCTCCCCAGCATATAGGTGCCGTAGAAGCCCGTTTTGCCCGCAGGCGCTGGCCCTTGGATCTCTAGCCTGTGGCGGTGACTGTATATCCTCTCTGGGTGGACGGTTGCCTTCAATCGGGATTTGGTTGTTAGGAAACCCCTGGGGTTCCTGTCACATTCGAATTTGACTATTGACGGCGGCTCCAAGCCTGGTCGGGGTCCGATGGCCCTGCCTGTGTGCTTAGCTTCACTCCGTTCCCCGGTCCGGTACCGGCGGGCCGACGCCCGACCCCGGTCCTTACGGCTCTGCAGAGTTCCACTAACTCCTGCAGACGGCCACCACCATCTGCCAACCTTGCTGTCAGTGTCTGGGCTCCAACCCAGACACCCAAGTGTTCACTCCTCTCACTTTCACCTCCAAGACTGAACTAACTGACTGCTTTTTCCCGCCTCCAGGCCTGTGAACTCCTCGGTGGGTGGGGCCAACCGCCTGTCTCCGCCCCATCTGGTGTGGACATCAGACCCTGGAGGGAGGCAACAAGGGTTTTTGTCTGACTGTTGTTACTGTCTAGGGTGGGGGGGTGTATGTTGGTATGTCTGTGACTACCTGGCTAGTCCAGGGCGTCACAGAAGAAGGATGTGTTTTTTTTATTTATTTTGTTTTATTTTTCTCCTTTGTTTTTAATGGGGGAAGAAGTTTCATGTTTTTTTATTTTTTTTTTGGGGGGGGGGGGGTTAGTTCCCTTAGGGACTCATTTAAGTGCTTATGCTATATACTGCAATATCAAAGTATTGGAGTATATCAGAAAAATCATATTCTCCTATGGGATCTCATTTGTGGCTGTGCTTCATAGAGGTATCAAAATGGCAGCAATGGGGTCTTCAGCAGGTCCCCAGCTCCCCTAGTTGTCGATTGGCACCCCATATTTGTATCCTAAGGCTCCAATGGGAGTTTGTGCGCGACCATTGGCGAGCACTTCAATTTTACCACCTCTGTTGATCACGAACCGTGGCCTGAACCCCCCCCAAAAAAACAGCAAAGCTGAATAATAGGAAGCATCCTGTGGTGTGGTGTGCTTCCAAAGCATTTAAGGGGTTATTCCCATCTCCAAGATCCTATCCCAATATGTAGCAGGAATAATAATAATATTATTAGCAAGTACCTCCAATTACAAATTGTAATATAGTTCTCCTGATCCACTATATCACTTACCTCTTGTGCAGGACTTTGCAGGACCTTAGGTATCCATGGTTACAACCATTGGTGGACATAGATGGAAAAGGGCCTACAAGCAAGAACAATATATGGGCCTTTTCAGCCAAAGAGCTCATCAAAATGCACAATTCCACCTGATTTGGAGTCAGAAAAGGTCCCCCTTTCCTATTGGGCCCCTGTTACACCAAATGATATGTCCACCCCTGACTATGACCATGCATATAGTCACAGTTAGATATCGATGGTTATGACCACTAGCAGCTAATTAACTGGGACTATATGCGTTTTTGAATTCATGCATACCTAAGGTCCTGCAATGCCCTGCACATGAGGTAAGACATAGTGAATCAGGAGAACTATACTGCATTTCTAATTGGAGATATTTACTAATATTATTTTTACACCCACTACATATTGGGATAGGATCTTGGAGATGGGAATACCCCATCATCATTTGATGGTCTGTTCATAAAAATGAGCGCTAACTAGTGATGAGCGAGTACTAAAAAGCTCGGGTGCTCGAAGCTCGGGCCGAGCCTCCCAAGATACTCGTGTACTCGGCCCGAGCACCGAGCCCAATGTTATCCTATGGGAGACCCGAGTATTTTTGTGAAATGACCCCCCGGCAGCATGTAGAAACCCTAAAAATGTCACAAAAGTCTCAGAAGAGTGCTCAAATGACATGGCATCAGCATGGGGAAGACCCCTTGAAGCATTTATCACTCAAAAGTCACAGCTGTGAACAATTTTGTCCAAGTTTTACGCCATTTTTACGGACTCACCAGAAAACCTTCCAAAATGACACCAAAATGAATTTTCATGGCGGAAATGTTAAGGGCACATACCCAATAGTGAGATAGAGCTGGTGTATGTTACTTTTTGAGATTAATACATGAAAGATTTTACGTGAAAACCTTGTGTGGCACTCCGATGTCCAAAACGCACGTTTTGTGCTTTTTACTAGCGATGTCGGTCATTTTTTTTTTCATTCTATCTCCCATCGGTCGGTCTCACTCTGTCGGTCTCTCTCTGTCTTGTCTGTCCCCCTCCCACAGTCTGTCGGTCAGTCTCCCCCCTCTCTCTTACTTACCGTTCCCCGATCACTGCCGCGGCGCTGCACAGCTGTTCAAACTCCGGTGGCTTTTCCTCTTTTGAAAAAGCCGGCCGCTCATTAATCAATCTCGTATTCTCTGCTTTCCTGCTTTTCGGCGCCTATGATTGGTTGCAGTGAGACACGCTCCCACGCTAAGTGACAGGTGTCACACTGCACCCAATCACAGCAGCCGGTGGGTGTGTGTATACTGTGCAGTGAAATAAATAATTAAATAATTAAAAAAAATGGCGTGCGGTCCCCCCAATTTTAATACCAGCCAGATAAAGCCATACGGCTGAAGGCTGGTATTCTCAGGATGGGGAGCTCCACGTTATGGGGAGCCCCCCACCCTAACAATATCAGTCAGCAGCCGCCCAGAATTGCCGCATACATTATATGCGACAGTTCTGGGACTGTACCCGGCTCTTCCCGATTTACCCTAGTGCGTTGGCAAATCGGGGTAATAAGGAGTTAATGGCAGCCCATAGCTGCCACTAAATCCTAGATTAATCATGTCAGGCGTCTCCCCGAGATTCCTTCCATGATTAATCTGTAAATTACAGTTAAAAAACACACACCCGAAAAATCCTTTATTAGAAATAAAAAACACTAACAAAGTCCCTCATTACCAATTTATTAACCCCGACAAACCCTCCATGTCCGGCGTACTCCACAGTCCTCCAGCGTCGCGTCCAGCTCTGCTGCATGGAAGTGACAGGAGCTGCAGAATACACCGCCGCTCCGGTCACCTCCACGCAGCTAATGAGATGAGTATAGCGATCAGCTGAGCTGTCACTGAGGTTACCTGGATCCAGCGGTGGATGCAGCGGTGGCCGCGGGTAACCTCAGTGACAGCTCAGCTGATCGCGCTACTCACCGCCGCTCCAGTCAGCTCCATGCACCAACTGAGGTGAGTATAGCGATCAGCTGCTGTCACTGAGGTTAATCGCGGCCACCGCTGGATCCAGCGGTGGCCGGGAGTTACCTGACTGACAGCAGCTGATCGCGCTATTCCCTTCATTAGCTGCGTGGAGGTGACCGGAGCGGCGGTGTCTTCTGCAGCTCCTGTCACTTCCATGCAGCAGAGCTGGACGCGACGCTGGAGGACTGTGGAGTACGCCGGACATGGAGGGTTTGTCGGGGTTAATAAATTGGTAATGAGGGACTTTGTTAGTGTTTTTTATTTCTAATAAAGGATTTTTCGGGTGTGTGTGTTTTTTAACTGTAATTTACAGATTAATCATGGAAGGAATCTCGGGGAGACGCCTGACATGATTAATCTAGGATTTAGTGGCAGCTATGGGCTGCCATTAACTCCTTATTACCCCGATTTGCCAACGCACTAGGGTAAATCGGGAAGAGCCGGGTACAGTCCCAGAACTGTCGCATCTAATGTATGCGGCAATTCTGGGCAGCTGCTGACTGATATTGTTAGGGTTGGGGGCTCCCCATAACGTGGGGCTCCCCATCCTGAGAATACCAGCCTTCAGCTGTATGGCTTTATCTGGCTGGTATTAAAATTGGGGGGACCGCACGCCGTTTTTTTTAATTATTTATTTATTTATTTTACTGCACAGTATAGACCCGCCCACCGGCTGCTGTGATTGGGTGCAGTGTGACACCTGTCACTCAGCGTGGGGGCGTGTCTCACTGCAACCAATCATAGGCGCCTGTGGGCGTGGAAAGCAGGGAATATGAGATGGCTGTGTACAGAGCACAGCGCGCCCGCCGGTATAAAGGCTCGGTCACGCTGTGCGGGCCGGCCAATCACTGCAATTCCACAACTAACAGGGCTGTGGCATTGCAGTGGTTTGCCAGCCAATCCCTGCATGAGGGCTGGCTCTCAAAAGAGCGCCAACATGCAGGGATGAAGACCACGAGTAAAGCACGAGTATCGCGAAATTACTCGGTACCTGCCGAGTAGCCCGAGTACAGTGATACTCGTGCGAGTACCGAGTAGTAACAAGCATACTCGCTCATCACTAGCGCTAACCTCTTCAGAATTGAACTAGTTCCTTCCACTGGACATAATGGAGGAACAAACATCCAGGATTTATATAGATGACCAAACAGGAAAAGGAAATTACATCACTCCTACAGGTCAAGGGTCACAACATAGGAGGAAAAAAAACCCCAAAACTATAAAACATCCCTCCACCATCGCCCCACACCAGTGGTGTTTGACCCCAGGAGGCTGCAATGTCAAGATTACAAGTGTTAACCACTGAGCCACAGCCCCAGGACTCAAACAAGCCACCTTTCATTTATAACAGTACTTAAAAAGGAGAGAATATAAAAAAAAAAAAAAAAAAAAAAAAAAAAAGATAAAAAAATAGAAACAAAAGTCATAAAAACAGTCATAATTAACAATTGTTTGACGTAAACTGCTCTGGTCATAATGCTTATGTTCCTAATGAGAAAGAACAAATTATTTACCATCTCAAGTACTAAAAAGTAGAGATAAACAAAACTTACAAAAAAAATAATTATAATAATAATATAAATAAAACATAATTATAAACTAATAAATAATAATAATAATAAAAAACTATTGTAAAGCCGCCAAGCATCCTGTAAAGACGTATGTAACACTTCGAGGTGTCCTAGGACTTTATTGAAACCTTCCCAATTTTTGTTTTTTACGTTTTCATTTTTTCCTCCCCTCCTTCCAAGGGCTATAACTTTTTATTTTTCCATCCACATAGCTGTATGATGGCTTATTTTTTGCAGGACAAGTTGTCCTTTTGACTGGCACCATTCATTTTACCATACAATGTGCTGGAAAAACGGGAGTAAAAAAAAAAAAATTCCAAATGCAGTGAAATTGTAAAGAAAACACAATTCTGCCATTGTTGTTTTTTTTTGTTTTTTACAATGTTTATTATGTGATAAAAATGACTCGGTTCTTGATTCACCATGTCGGTATAATTACGGCGATACCAAACTTAACCATTTAAAAAAAAAAAAAAAAAAAAAAATTAGTGGTGAATTTTATTTTGAAAAATTTTTGAAAAACTTTTTGGGCCATTTTCTGAAGGTTGTAACTTTTTTTTTTATAAATTTCTACATCAATGGAGCTGTGTGAAGGCTCGTTTTTGCAGGGCGAGCTGTCATTTTTATTGCTATCATTTTTGACCGGTACGACTACATTTTTTTTTCGGGGTTGCTTCGTCAAAAAAAACCTGAATTTATTTTTTTTTACTTTACGGTCTTAAAGAGATCGGGATACTTAATTCTATATTTCATTAGACTGAATCTTTATGGCTGCAGAAATACCACATATGTGTAATTTAAAAAATTGGCAAAAAAGGGGGGGATATTAAATGTTTTGGTTTTTTTCATGCTTTTCATATATTTATTTATTTATTTTAATTTTTTTCTTCTTGCTCTGTTAGTCCTATAAAGGGGAAACTAATTCTGCTTGCTACACGAGGTAACAACAGGAACACTCATTTAAAAACACCAGCAGGTTTATTTCAGGAACACAAAACCTGCTCTCCAGCAACATAGTATAAACCCTTTTCTGGCTTCAAGGCACATAACATGGTTTTCAGTCCGTTTCACTCATGGTACTCCCAGTCAGTGTCAGATACAACTTCTCCACAGAAGTATCCCAGTAGAGGTATCTCAGCCTCCACCCACTGACCCCATTCAGAAGAAACAAACCCTATCTTCCCTCAGAGGATTCCTTCCAGAGGCATCACAACCTCCAAACACTGTCCCAGTCAAAAGTATCCCAGTAGAGGTATCTCAGCCTCCCCCCACTGAACCTGATTAGAAGAAGCAAACCCTCTCTTCCCTCAGAGGGTTCCTTCCAGAGGCGTCACAACCTCTACACACTGTTCTGGTTAGAAGTATGCCAGTGGAGGAATCTTAGCCTTCACCCACTGATCCAGATCAGAAGAAGTGAACATTCTCGTCTTCAGATGATTCCATCCAGGGGCTTCACATCCTCTTCACACTGTGCCGGCCAGGACAAGCTAATCCTCCCTCTCACAGAGTATTCCTTCCAGAGGCATCACAGCCTTTCCTCACTGACCATGTGTCAAACACACAGGCACCATTTTAAGATATGGGACACACCCATGGGAAGAGGTATGTGGATATCCAGACACACCCTAATGAATCTCGTAGTACTACAGGTACCAGTGCCACCATCTTACTTTTCCTTTTAGTGACCTGAACCTGTGGTCACTTATACTATGCAGAGCAAAAATCAATACATCCACAGTGTTTCAACAGAGCACCATAATAGCAGACATGGGGGCCTTCAGCAGACCATCAGCTGCCATAACATTCCATCAACAGCACAGGATTGCATTGCAAATTGACCTGATGGAGAGCATCATGTCAATGGTGACCACCAATGTGTGGAACTCAGCTTCACTCATGGCTGTTGGTTCCTGTCTATTTATCACAGCCATTATTTGCTGGGAATGGGGCTAGCTCAGTTTCTGAACTCACTTCATGCACCCACTCTTGACTAGTGCGCCATGGATTTCGAGAAAGGGTTAACATAAACACAGCTTTATGTCAAAGTGGCCTCCTTCCTGCTTTGTGTGAATGACACAGGACACGTCATCCACATGAAGCCGGAAGGAGGACGGTGACTGTACAGGATAGAGGAAGCTCTGGGTCAGGATCAGCAATGCCCATCGGACCGCCCCATAGGTGAGTAGGTGACAGGTTCCCTTTAATAAAGAATTAACAGCCCTAATTTGAAGCATTTTTCTAATGTCATGTGTCACCGCAAGAAATGTACTCCAATTTATGACACTTTCACAGCGTAAATTATCATGAATCTTGTGGCCGCGCTCGGCCAATTGCCCTCCTGGCTAAGATTGACTCGCTTTTCAAAAAGTCGTCAGAGTTTGGCTGGACTGGAATGAAAATACTAAAAGTTGCAAAACGTTGTCATATTGCACACAGTTTCATACAAGGAATCAGGCGAGAACTGTTTGATGAATCGACCTCTATGTTCCATTAGGCTGTTAGTCACATTAATGTTTGTGCATCTCTTGTCTCAATTGCAGAACGGTACGACCCACTGACGGCAATGAACTGGCACAGTGTAAGAGGTGTGTTACATAATGGGAGTCACTATTCATAAATGCTTTGTTATTTGAAGAGAAAATAGAATAAAAAAATTGTACAATCAGAAAGTAAGGAATATATATTAATACAGGCAGCACCCAGGTTACGTCCTGTAGCTTTTGTTCTAAACCGGATATGAAAGCTGGAACAGGGCCAGGAACAAAAATCAACCTGATACCTAACCCTTGACCGTTCTGGCCGCCACTATGGTTCACCACCCTCTATATGGTCCTCTTCTTTCCACCGTTGGGCATGATGCATCTCCTGCCTCTGCACTAAAGACAAGGTTTTTTTGTTACAGTCAGTCCTTGGAGTTTACCATAACATCAATGTCACAACCTTATGGCTTTGATGAGTCTGGAAGTCTTGGAGATAAGGCACATGACATCAGAAGCATGGGTACCGGACGGTAAGTAGCGGGGCTGCTGAAGAGGTCAGTATTTCTTCTTCTTTTAGTCAATACTAATCTCACCGGTTGCCAGCTGCTCACTGTCTAGTTCTCTTCTTTACATCGTTGGGCAAGCCACATCTCTGGTTCTCTTCACTGTTGGGCAAAACTCTCTACTGCGTCCAGGCCTCGGAGAATACTGTTCATCATAAGGTCATGACTGCGTCCAGGCCTCGGAGAATACTGTTCATCATAAGGTCATGACTGCGTCCAGGCCTCGGAGAATACTGTTCATCATTAGGTCATAACGGTAATGTCATGACCTTATGATGCACAATTGTACAAGTGGCGGACATTTGTGGTCGCATTCCTACTGTTGAAGATACCAATAGTGTTCTTTTCTTGTAATGTGAATAATTTCTTGCATCTTTTGTAAATATTGTGGTATGTGAATTGTAATGTAATGTGATATTCCTGTGTAATGTAAGGTATAATATAGGTTGTGATAATAATCTAATGAATGTGAAATGTGCAGTATTTATGTGAGAATGTTTTGTAAAAAAGATCTGCCAGCAACAGACTGCAGGGACATAAACAGTTAAGTCTTGGGACTAGCCCACCCTGGGAGGGTCAGCTGACAGAGAAAGAACAGTTCATTCTAGAAGAGTCAGTTAAGGCCAAGTGAGCGAACACGAATGACATATAGTCAATCGCCTGTGAAGGTGGCATACAGTGGAGGTTTGTGGCAACGGAGCAAAGGAGACAGAAGACAAGATAATATGAATCTTGAGAGAGCCCGGAGAGAAAGGGTATGAACAGCATTCATCCAGTACCTTGATGGTTAAGGATCCTAGATGTGAGGGTTCCATCCTCTGTCTCCTTTCATCTGGAGCCATTTTGTTCGAGGATCAGTCTCTAGTTAGAGACCTATCCTGGTTAAGGGTGCTGAATGTTAGGGTTCCGTCCTCTGGCTCCTTTTCGTCTGAGGCCATTCTGTTCGATGATCGGTCTCTAGTTAAAGAACAATCCTGGTTAAGGATCCTGGATGTTAGGGTTCCGTCCTCTGGTTCCTTTTCTCTGGGGCCATTCTGTTTGAGGATTGATCTCTAGTTAGAGACAGATCTTGGTTAAGGGTCCTGGATGTTAGGGTTCCATCCTCTGGCTATTTTCATCTGGAGCCATTCTGTTCGAGGATTGGCCTCTAGTTAAGACAGATACTCAAACAGAATGGTCCCAGATGAAAGAAGCCGGAGGACAGAACCCTAATATCCAAGACCCTTGACCATCAAGGTTCTGAGTGACGTCTACTGGTGCAGGACTCTTGGGATCAGGCCCCTTAATCATCAAGGTACCGAGTTAATCTTTACTGGCATGTAATATAGTCCTCCAATAGTGTGGTGTCCTGCAAGATGTCTGGATGTGCAAAGCTTTACTCTTGTCACTATGGGACCCCTGAGCAGTTTGGAAATGCAACTGCAGGAAGGAAAGGTGACCATCACGGTGTGTGCTGTAACACTGGTGTGGCTTGTACTGGGACTAGACAGTCCAGTTAAATCGGAAGTAACCCAGAGGGAGGTTGAACTGTGTCTGTTAATGCAAAGTGAAAATGTAACATACCGGAAGATATATGCCCGCTATCTGGAGTGTAAAGATGTGAACCACAATGAACCGTCCAGTAATGAGTTGTGGTGAACTAATGGTCTCCTTGTGTGAGAGAGTCATCATCCAATCCTGACCAGCTGACACCAGTGGCAGTATGCATTCCCAACCCACATGACCGAATTCCAACACTTAGCTATGACCAGGTATTTCATGTGGTGCCTGGAGTCAATCCCTCACCCGTGAATACTGCCCCACACCACTCTATATTTGGCACAGTCGGCAAGATTAAGCCTTGCCAGCATGGAAGATCTAAGTGTTGTTAGAAAGGCACAGGCTACGTTGAAGTTGGCAACCACAGTGAGGTCGAAGATGGCACTGAGTATTAACTCTTCTAAGATGGCAAGCAGTGGCATAGCTCTAAAAGAAGAGCTTGCCAGTCGTGGGTGGAAATGGAATGAAGGTTCATGGAGATCTTGCCAGACTGTGAGAAGCTAAGCCCATCAAAAGGAGTACAACACCTGGAGATACCAGCCCATAAAGACCAATATCTGCCCATCAGATAAAGTGTAAAGCGGGCGTCACACGGGGCGATCTATCGTGCGATCGCACAAAGGCGCACAAAGTCGTTAACCCCCTGTCACATGCACTTACCTCCCGGACGACGTCGCTGTGGGCGGCGAACATCCTCTTCCTGAAGGCAGAGGGACGTTTGGTGTCACAGCGACGCCACACAGCCGCCGGCCAATAGACGCGGAGGGGCGGAGATCAGCAGGATGTAACATCCCGCCCACCTCCTTCCTTCCGCATTGCCGGCGGGACGCAGGTAAGCTGTGTTCATCGTTCCCGGGGTGTCACACATAGCGATGTGTGCTGCCCCGGGAATGATGAACAACCGGTGCACAGAAGATGAAACAACTTTTTGAAAATGAGTGACGTGTCAACGAGCAACGATAAGGTAAGTATTTTTGATCATTCACCGTCGCTCGTAGCTGTCACACGCTACGATATATCAAACGATGCCAGATGTGCGTCACTTACGACGTGACCCCGCCGAAATATAGCCCGATATATCGTACCTTGTGACGCCCGCATAAGAAGAAGGTATGTCTGTTGAAGACTGACAGGACAGAATGGGGGAGACCATTTTCATTTTTGTGCTGCCACACACTACAGTATTTCATGGCTATCTTACCTTATCTCTACTGTTTAGCTCTGATGTCCTCTCACTATTCAGATTCACCCTAAAATGACTGCTGCATTCCCTGCCTCTACTTTTATACAGGCTATGACCGTTCCTCCTGATTGGCTGTGCTATACCATGTGATGACATCCTCTCACTATTCAGATGCACCCCAAAATGACTGCTGCATTTTCTGCCTCTACTTTTATACAGGCTATGGCAGTCCTTTGTTGTGAATGTCAGTTATGCTTTTGCTGCTGTGAGGCTCCCTCTTTTGGCCAGGAATGGTTTGGACAGAGACCAGGTGTGTTGAGCAATGGGCGTTTCCATTGCTAACTCTCTGCCTATTTAAACCCTGGTCTGCTGGCAGGCTTTGCCGGATGTCAGTTGTTCTTTGTTCACCAGCCTGCTTCATCCTGCTCCAGACCACTTCTACCCCAGATAAGTGCTTGGTTCTTTATTTGTTGTTTGGTTCTTTTTGCTCTTATCTGAGTTTGTCATTTGCTGTGGTTATTGTCAGTTTATTTGCATGCAGGGATCTTCCCTCTCAGTTGCTTAGTTGGGAAGCTCACTGCAGCTATGTTTGGAGTATTGCTCCTATAAGTCCATGTGTTTGTTGCTTCTTGAATTTGTAATGGTTCCTGCTTTCTGTTCATTGGTATGAGAAGAGCGCCTGGTATAGGACGGAGTTCAGATCTAGCGATCTGAGGGCTTTTTGTACTATCAGGTTTTTCGATTTTTGTAGGGTTTTTTCTCTGGCCACCATCAATCCCTTTCCTATCCTGTCCTATTTAGTCAGTAGGGCCTCACCTTTTTCTAATCCTATCATCTATCTGTGTATTGTGTTTTCCTATATCACCGCAGTCTTTGAATATGGGGGGCTTGCTATTCTTTATCTATTTTCTGAGGCAGAGAGTTATTCATATTTCCTTCATTTAGGATAGCTAGTTTCCCGGCTGGGTTCGCGGTTGATGGTTAGTAAGGGGATGGCGGCCAGATTAGTTGCCAATGCTCTTGTCACCTTTTACCAATGATTTATGGTGGTCTTCCATGGTTCCGGATCATAACAGTCCTTCCTGATTGGCTGTGCTATACTATGTGATGACGTCTTTTCAATATTCAGATTCACACCAAAATGGCTGCTGCATTCCCTACCTCTACTTTTATACAGGCTATGACAGTCCCTCCTGATTGGCTGTGCTACACCATGTGATGAAATATCTGTAAGGCAATATGGGGAAGCCAGTCAGTCCTTTTGATACAATCTTCTGTGTTAATACGGCCAAGATGGATAATAAGGCTGTGTTCAACGAATTTCTTAAAATTAAAAAAAAAAAAATCACTTCACTTTGAATCGATTTGCAAATCTTTAACCTAATTACCAAAAATTACACCAAACCTACCATCATATTGTTTTTTTCCCGTACGAACCTTTTGCTAATAAATCCAGCCAGCCATGAAATCTCTTACACACTTCATTAGCGAAAAAAATGAACAATCATCTTCACGTCATGGGAAAAAAATCCTGTAAAATATATATATATTCATCCGAGGCTCTTTACTTTGTCCACGGCATCGCTTAAAGGAACTATGGGAAGACGACCTCCAACCGCAGTCCCTTTTAGTGATACTTAATTGCTATCTCTTGCCCCTTTTTATCCTGCTGGGCCCATTTACTATAGACCCGCACCATGCACTTAAATCTTCTGCTTCTTCTGATATGCAGATGGGAGAAATTTGATTAAAATTACAGTGCTTTAGGTTCAACTTCACCTATTAAACAAAAAAAAAAAAGGCCTTGGTGGTGGACTTTTTTTTCTTTAGAAATAACTAGGCCACAGTAATTACAGACAAGGGCCCGCTGAGCTCCGTGAATGGAATCCCTGGGGTGGTATTTTTATGTTACCTGTCTCTGTACGGCTGTTGACATCAACATGAATGATAACTATGCCAGGATTTCTTTTTTGCTATATGTATTTTTTTTTGTCTTTTTTTATACTTTAGTAAGTAGGAGGAGATAGAATAGCAAATACATTAGTAAAGAGTGTCGTATCCCATCTCTTTGTGCAGCCGTAGCTCCCTGAGTATCTTTACGGTTGCTCTATTCTTCATTCCCGGCTCAAAAGTATTGATAATTTCTCATTTCTTTCTGAATCTATTGTAAACACATTTTTTCTGTGATTTTTTTTTTTAGGGGAAATTGATACTAATGGTATTTATTTTTGTGATATTGTATGTGTTTTTGAGAAATAATTAGTAGGGATCTTTTTTGTGTATTTTTATATATTGTAGCAAAATTGTAATTTTTTATTTTTTTGTTTTTGGGAAACAGTAAGCAATAGTATTTATTTTTAAATTTTTTTAAGTAAATAATTACTAAGGCTTCTTTTTGTGTGTTTTTATGCATTTTGTGTAAATTGGTATTTTTTTATATTTTTATTTATTTATTTATTTAAAGTTTTAGGATATTTTTGGGAATTAGGAAACAATAGTATTTATTTTTGGGATTTTTTTTAGGTAAATAATTACCAATACTTCTTTTTGTGTGTTTTCATGCATTTTGTGTAAATTGGCATTTTGTTATATTTATTTATTTATTTATTTAATTTTTATTTATTTAAAGTTTTAGGATATTTTTGGGAATTAGGAACCAATAGTATTTATTTTTGGGATTTTTTTTAGGTAAATAATTACCAATACTTCTTTCTGTGTGTTTTCATGCATTTTGTGTAAATTGGTATTTTTTTTTTAGATTTTTCGGATACTTTTGGGAAACAGAAACAAATAGTATTTATTTTTGGGATTTTTTTTAATGTAAATAATTACCAAGACTTTTTTTGTGTTTTTATGCATTTTGTGTAAATAGTTTTTGGGGTGGTTTTTTTTAGATACTTTTGGGAAATAGTAACTAATAGTATTTATTCTTGGGATTTTTTTTTTTACGTAAATAATTACCGAGACTTCTTTTTGTATGTTTTATGCATTTTGTGCATATTGGTATTTTTTTAAATTATTTTTTTAGATTTTTTTGGATATTTTTGGGAAATAGTAACCAATAGTATTTATTTTTAGGATTTTTAAGATAAATAATTATCAATACTTCTTTTTGTGTGTTTTTATGTATTTTGTGTAAATTGGGATTTTTTGTATTATTTCTAAACAATTTTTGGATATTTTTGGGAAATAGTGACAAATAGTATTTATATTTGGGATTTTTTAGGTAAATTATTACGAAGACTGCTTTTTATGTGTTTTGTGTAAATTGGTATTTTTTTTTATTTGTTTTTAGATTTTTTGGGATATTTTTGAGAATTAGAAAACAATAGTATTTATTTTTGGGATTTTTTTTAGCTAAATAATTACCAAGACTTCTTTTTGTGTGTTTTTATGCATTTTATGTAAAATGGTATTTATTTAAACTCTTTTGGATATTTTTGGGAATTAAGAACCAATAGTATTTATTTTTGGAATTTTTTTTAGGTAAATAATCACCAAGACTTCTTTTTGTGTGTTTTTATGTATTTTATAGATTTTCTTTTTTTGTGGATTTTTTTTTTTTTTTTTGGTGGGGGAGGGGGGGTAGGTACAACTTTGTAGAGGATATGACTCCTCTCCCGGAATTATAGTTCTGCATTGACTTAGGTAGCTTTAAAAAGGCAATTAATATATTATAATTGCTTAAAATACTGGCGAGCTAGGTCATTAATAACAAATTTGTTGGAGTCCAACAACAAGCACCTGCAATGATTAGCTGTTTTCAGCTTTGTCAAAAGAAATGAAGAGCACAGCTCTGATCACTATGTAGTGGTCATTACTGGGTACTGCAGTTTGGCTGTTATTCACATCAATAGGAGCTGACCTGCAGTACCCAGGAATGGCCACTACACACTATATGGAGGTACATTTTTATCCTGCAGCGATCTAACAGGTAGTTGTAACCTGAGCTGCAGCTACTCCCTTCTTCTATAAGTATCCGCTCCTCACTTCTCCCTATGCCGGCTATAGCTCATACCTATGCTGTCCAGTTGAAGGAACTTGCCTCTGCAGAGCTGTTTTGTAACTGTTGCAGATGCAATGTTCATGTTGAACAAACCTTGGACTGCTCTTTGCTGTGTCTTTCCCTACCTGTTTGTCTTACCTACCTTGTGTTGTCTTTTATGCAGTGGTGAGACTAGCGCTGCTGACCATCACTAGTTAGTTCAGGTCCACCAAGTGCCTAGGCACGTGACGGCGAACGGGGAAAAGAGCCGTCTAGAGACATTATGGAGTGGAAGTATCAGTCTCATGTGAGTATTAGGAGATGTCCCCACTACCCTTTCCCTATCACCAGGGCCCACCATTGCATTGTGTTCCCTCTACGTTGCGCAGCTTGCCAGGAAGTCTTCCCTCCCCCAGCATAACACTAACCAGGTGTTACCGCTGTGTTGCGCCATACACCAAGAGACCTCTTGTACCTGTGGTGACACTTGTAGTCACACTGTGACAGGCACCCGATGTAACTGCCCTCTGGATATGGTCATGCTACCCTACTGCCTATGGCACTTCAAAAACTTAAAAAGGGCGGAAATTATGAATTTTACTGTAATTCTATAATCTACTATTTTCAGCCAAATCTAAGGATGAACATTCTTAGAAAAATCCTTCATATTTTAAGCACTCTTCTGCACACATAACTTTGAGTTCTCTCGAAATGATCAATGTGTCAGAGGAAGTCGACAGATTCATTAATTCTAACCCAGATTTCACAAGTTCCAGAAAACATCAGTAGTCAATTAAATGAGAGTTTTGACATATTTTACATTTAGGCATGGATAGTGTTTATGTACAGTAAGTGCTCAAAACAAACTGGATTTCTCCAGGGTTTTACGAGACGTGGTGTGAAGTAGTCTTCAGATTTCCAGAAGGGGAATGTTCACAGAACGTCCTTAAGTGAATCTTTCCATTTTGATAACTTGGGAGAATCTGCCGAGCTGTGAATGATGGGGATTGTGTGGGCGCCAGTTGCTTTGACTCACAGTTATAATTGTGGCAACTCATTTTGATATCATGATGATGGGTTTATTCAGGCAACCAATGAGTAATAGATTTACTCGGGAAGATAGAGAAAAACACCTTATATACAAGCCAAGATTGATCCTTTCCAAAGGATGGCTTCACACCACATTGTTTAGGTTTATAGAAGACCCCAAACCTTCCGGAGGTCTTCTGAGCCCTATGGGTGGTGCCAACATCAAGTTCTGGCTCCTGGGTGGCAGGTTACATATGATGCCCTTTATGTCTATGGTCCCTCAACCTACCACTGATGCCAAAAGTGATCTGAGTTGGGTTGGGTAGAGCTGGTTGATTTATTGTGAGTTGTTTACCAAGTCATAGACACTTTTTTGCTCACTGTACACGGTATAACACAATTTAACCAAAAATTGTTGCGACTTGTATAGAAAACATCCACAATTTGGCATTTGATGAAACATGACCATTTTTTCTCGTTGGTTTTTCGCCATCGCCCAGAATGGCTCTATTACAAGGGCAAAATAAAAGGTTACATCTAGACAACATTGCCTCAGAGAGTCCAAAAGCCCCCCATAGAAAGACACTTTTGTTCACCTATAAATAGTAAATTTTTGGTGGGGGTTCCGTTATGGATTTTGTATTAGGGCCAAGAGTTAAGACCTCTACATAGTTGTTGAAAACCACATTTTTTAGGGCTACATTAAAGCCACCACACCCAAAACCTTCTGGAGTTTTTCTGAACCCTATGGGTGGTGCCAACATCAAATTCCAGCTCCTGGGCGCCAGGTTACATATGATTGTGCTGCCGCTGCAGTGGATCGTTACTCGTGGCTTGAGGGTCTCCGGACCTGGGGCTAGGGGCCACACTCAAATGGAAAAGGGAGTATTTATAGGGGATTTTGTATAGTTCGTGATGCCACCCATGGTGTACTGTAATTGGGAGTACCTGGGGTGATGGAGTGGGGCAGCAAGATGGAGGTAGGCCCCGGAACTCTGGATGGTGATGCGGGGACAAAGTGCAGGGGTCAGTCGGGTACTCAGCAATGAAGCAGACGCTGACAACCGGGTAAACCAAGTCTATGGGTGCCGTTGCCTCTCGAGGGGAGCTCGTCCGGGTCCCGTCCCCTGCACCACTGCCTGGTGGTCCGTAACCTGTCTCCTGGCACAAAAGTTTAGATTGTCCGTTGTGGCCCGGTAGGTTGGAGCTTTCCGGGCCCCGCTCCCCTCTATGGCTAAGTGAAGGAGCCTGCTCTCAGGAGCTCATGCTTGGGATTTCAGTGAGCCGCTTGCTAGGAAAGCCCTATTCTCCTCGTTGCGCCAGTGCCCGCGATCTCTGAGCTTGGTTGGTACAGTCCATAAAGGCCCTGTCCTCCACAGGTTAATTGCCGGGTCACCTGAAGGTTCTCCTCAACCTAGGGTCCGTGTACCCTGACGTGCCTTCGGTCCCGGACCAGTGATAGGACCAGGCTGCTGACCGTCCTCCTTGATGGGTTCCAGGCACCTAGCCTCAATCCCCTGCGACCGGGGGTCTGACTCCTCTAGGTCCAGACCCCCGTCTGCGACCTAGTTTACTTCTCTTCTGGGAGCTCCAACTCCCAGCTTCTTCAGAGCTCCTCACAGCTCGAGGGCTACCACTTAACTAACTTGACGCCTCCCACCTCCCTGTCTGACCTCTAGGTGGGCGGCCCTATTCCTGCTTAAGCAGCCCACTGGTGTGCCTGACAGGTGTGGTGAAAAGTGTATCTAGGATTTGTGAATGCTGGTGGAGGCAGTACTGCAGGATGGAGACCCAGAACCATGGGGGTTTGAGTCCTGCACGGGGAGAGCCGATTGTGCAGAACCCTGTGACGACCTGAATAGTCCAGGGTGTCACATGATCACCCTGATGTCTACGGTCCCTCTACCTACCGCTGATGCCAAAAATGATCTGAGTTGGGTTGGATAGATCTGGTTAATTTATTGTGAGAGTTGTATACCAAGACTTGTGTAGAAAACATCCACAATTTGGCATTTCGATGGAACATGACCATTTTTCTGTAGTTTTTTTTTTAGTTGCACAGAACAGCTCCATTACAGGTTACATCTAGACTACCTTGCCTAAGAGGGTCCAAAAGCCCCCTAGAAAGACACTTTTGTCAACCTATAAATGGTAAATGGTTGGTGGAGGTTCCGTTCTGGATTTTGTATTAGGGCCAAGAGTTAAGAGCTCTACACAGTTGTCGTAAACAACATTTTTTAGGTCTATATTAGAGCCACTACACCCAAAACCTTCCAGAGTTCTTCTGAATCCTATGAGTGGTGCCAACAACCAGTACTGGCTCCTGGGCGCCAGCTTACATATGATCTCCCTTATGTCCATGCTCCCTCTACCTACCGCTGCCATGTACGCAGTATGACACCATTTAACCAAAACTTGATGCGATTTGTGTAGAAAACGTCCTCAATTTGGTATTTAATGAAACATGACCATTTTTTCTGTAGGTTTTTATGAGTTGCACAGAACAGCTTCATTACAGGCATCTGGACTACATTGCCTGAGAGGGTCCACATGCCCCTCATAGAAAGACACTTTTGTTATCCTATAAATGGTTGGTGGCAGTTCCGTTATAGATTTTGCATTTAGGGCCAAGAGTTAAGACTTCTACACAGTTGTCGAAAACCACTGGATTTGGTGGGACAGGATGTAATCTAAGGTGTAGTGCAATCTTCCAATTCTATGAACACATTTGGCTTTAAACGTCTAATCTTTTTGTTCTCCGGGGGAACAAGCCACTTCCGGAGGTGTCTGGAGGGGACAGAGCTATAAGGCTTTGCCTTTCTCATCTCACCTGTCACGGGGTATGTACAGATGGAAGAGGGGCTGCTTGGCTGACCCTAAAACCGAGGCCCCTTCGCTCTCAATTATCTCGAAGGTAGGCTCATAGCTAGGTTCGAGCCTCCAGCTTGACCTTGCCTCCTGTCCGAGCTCTGATACTACTCTCCTACCCAGGGAAAGGGCTGGAAGCCCAGTAACAAAAACCCCACAAATAGGCACAGACAAGGGTAAACAAAAACGTGCATGCACTACGCGTAAACACGAAGCAGGGACTACTTACGGTAGTATGTGAACTGGGGAGTAAAGCAAAAAGGGGTGGGAGATGGAACGTACAACTGGAGATCTCACACACCACGCGAAACTGCAACTTGTAGATCACCATATGACAGGATAACCACAGGAAGCAAGGAAGCAAAGCTATAGCCGGCACTCAGCCCCAGTATCCAGAGCCTTACAAAGGTGAAGTCAGCTGGTGATCAGCTGCCTGAGCTCCCAGAAGATAATCACAGGCCAGCAGAAATTAACTCCCACTGTACTGGGGTAGTGAACCCTGAACCAGCTGACGCCCATGACAGGCTGTACAACTAAGTGATCCCAGGCTATTTTTCGCCGCTATGGCACCCAACGGGTGCAACGCTGCACACCACACGACATCACCCCACTGAAAACACATGAACTTAGTGAGCAATGCATGTGTATGAATGAATTAAAAGAGATAAATATCAGCCAAATTTAATCAAAGGGGTTGTCTACCGCTTTATAACCCCTTGTTAATATTTATCAAGCTCTACAAAAAGTGACCTTAATATGTGTAGCTACAGATGAACGGATGGTAATTGTTGTTCACTGCTGTCCTGTCACACACTATTGGTAGTATTTAAGCTCAGAGCTGTGACGTACTCTCACTATCCAGATTCACCACAAAATATCTGCTGCATTCCCTGCCTTGACTTTTATATAGGCAAAGCTAATCCCTCCTGATTGATTGTGCTATAATTGTGGTGTGAATGTTGCAAAACATTATGTGTGACTCTGCCTAATGTGAGCTTTCTTTTAAAGATGATAGGATCGGTCTGGAGAGAAATGAGTTTGAGTAAAATTTCTTGAAATTCGCGATTTCAAGAGATTTTGAACATTTTGAGTTTCAATTCACAGTTTGCAAAACAACTTATCCGGCACCTTTTCCGACACTGCTAAAGCACCAGGGAGAAGGCAAACATTTGACGTTTTTGTGCCAACCTTCCCATAATGCCCTGCAGATTATCATCATAGCTTGTAGTGTGGTGGTCAGAACCTGAATCATCACAGATCAGTGGTTCCCAGGGGAGCACATTTTTAATGGCAGAGTCACTTTCCATGTCCAGAGGCACTGGATAAGTCTCTCTCCTGTAGAGTGTAAGCTATTATAGTAAGCAGGGTCCTATCTCTCCTGTAGAGTGTAAGCTCTTATGGTCAGTGGGTCCTCTCTCTCTCCTGTAGAATGTAAGCTCTTATGGTCAGTGGGGTCTTCTCTTTCCTGCAGAGTAAGCTCTTATGGTCAGTGGGTTTCCCCTTTCTCTCCAGTAGAATGTAAGCTCTTATGGTCAGCAAGGCCCTCTCTATCTCTTGTGTAGAGTGTAAGCTTTTATGGTCCGGGTCAGGAGGGTCCTCTCTCCTGTAGAGTGTAAGATCTTATGGTCAGCAGTGTCCCCTCTCTCTCCTGTAGAGTGTAATCTCTTACAGCCAGCGGGGTCCTCATTCTTCTGTAGAGTGTAAGCTCTTATGGTCAGTGGGTCTTCTCTCTCTCCTGTAGAATGTAAGCTCTTATGGTCAGCAGGGTCCTATCTCTCCTGTAGAATGTAAGCTCTTATGGTCAGCATGGTCCTCTCTCTCCTGTAGAATCTAAGCTCTTATGGTCAGTGGGGTCTTCTCTTTACTGCAGAGAGTAAGCTCTTATGGTCAGTGGGTTTCCCCTTTCTCTCCAGTAGAATGTAAGCTCTTATGGTCAGCAAGGCCCTCTCTATCTCTTGTGTAGAGTGTAAGCTTTTATGGTCAGGGTCAGGAGGGTCCTCTCTCTCCTGTAGAGTGTAAGATCTTATGGTCAGCAGTGTCCCCTCTCATTCCTGTAGAGTGTAAGCTCTTATAGCCAGTGGTGTCCTCATTCTTCTGTAGAGTGTAAGCTCTTATGGTCAGAAGGGTTCTTACTCTCTCCTGTAGAGTGTAAGTTCTTATGGTCATCAGGGTCCTCTCTCTAATGTAGAGTGTAAGCTCTTATGGTTAGCAGGATCCTCTCTCTCTCCTATAGAGTGTAAGCTCTTATAGCAAGCAGGTTCCTTTCTCTCGCCTGTAGAGTGTAAGCTCTTATTGTCAGTGGGGTCTTCATTCTCTCCTGTAGAGTTTAAGCTTTTATGAGCAGTGGGGTCCTCTCTCTCTCTCCTGTAGAGTGTAAGTGCCAATGGTCAGCAGGGTGCTTTATCTCCTGTAGAGTGTAAGGTCTTATGGTCAGAGGAGTCTTCTTGCTCTCTACTATAGAGTGTAAGATCATATGGTAACAGGGGTCGTCTCTCTCCTATAGAGTTTAAGCTCTTATGGCCAGCAGGGTCCCTTCTTCCTCCTATGGAGTATAAGCTCTTACAGTTAGCGGGGTCCTCTCTCTCCTGTAGAGTGTAAGCTCTTATGATCAGCGGGGTCCTCTCTCTTCAGTAGAGTGTAAGCACTTATAATCAGCGAAGTCTTCTTTTTCCTGTAGAGTATACACTCTTATGATCAGCAGTGTCTTCTTTCTCTTGTAGAGTGTCAGCTCTTATGGTCAGTGAGTCCTCGCTCTCCTGTAGTGTAAGCTCTTATGGTCAGCGATGTTCTCTCTCCACCCTTCCCCACTTGTATTTTATGAGAAATTACAAGCTTTTCAATATTGAAATTTGCACAAATCACATTTTAGTGAAACATTTCTCTTATTGAATCCTTTGCTCTATTGAAAAAAACAGTGGTCATATTTTTGTTGATGCATCTAAATCACATTGCACATTTCACATTCTACACAAATTTGATTAGCATCGATTTGCCTATTTCTAATATTTACCTCTTAGACCATTGCCTTTCCTGCGCTCTGTGCCCCCAACGGTCTCCATGTAACCGCTGCAGCCAATCTGTGGCCATTGATTCACTGTAGACTTCAGATTTCTAAGTCGCTGTTTTTCCGCTTGGGTGTAATTGTGAAGGCTGCAATGATCACGTAACATCAAAGAGTGGAGAGGAGAGCTTCATGGAGATTTTGTTAAAATGTGTGCACCACATTGGGGAAATTAGTAAGGAGCTGTCAAGCAGTGGACAACCCCTTTAAATCCCCATCTGTTTCATGTCTTCAAGCTCTTTTTTTGGTTCTTGGACTTCTTGATACCGAGCGCACGCATGAAAAACATTTGCGCACACGAGCCCTAACACTTGCCATTGAAATGATCACCGTGCACATGTATGTACAGTATCTTCCGTTATTTACCACTTCTTTCTATTAATACCTACCAATGTATCATTAAAAACAGCTGTTTGTCACATTTTTACAAAAACAGCCGGCAAATTACCCTCAATTGTGCGAAACCCCGATCATTACAGTATAAATAGTTCTTCATCGATCACTTGGAAGGACTGTTTGTAAGAAAATTCTGAAATGAGCTCATTATAATCTGTTCATTATCCGCACAGCAAACATCCGCATTTTCAGTTTGGTTGCTAATTTCTCACTTTTTTCTCAGAAGCCGGCAAAAGATGAGTATTTGTTACCTTAGCGTAAGAGAACCTCTGAAGCACCTACTTCAATAAAGTTGACATCAAATAAAAGATGCCAAATTACACCTGCAGGAACAACAACAAGTCGCTCGCACCAAGAAAAGTTTTGTTGTTTGATGGACAAATACCTTTCTTCACTTTAATATATTTGAATTATTTTACTTTTATTTCACTTGTATATTGTTTACTTTTTGTGTTGACCGGTTCCGAAAATTAACTGGCAAAAAACAATCTTGATCCCATTTTCTGGTCCTGTCCTTCTTTACGCCTATTACCAAGTTCCTGATACCAATTTTTTTAATATTTCTTAATGGAAATATTGGAAAATTCTGTTTGGGTGGGAGTTATTGAAGGGAACCTGTACTTAAAGGGGTTGTCCAGGCTTTCCAACCATGTGAGAGCAGACAGGTAAATCCTTACATTGAGCGCATTGCGTGCTCTGAGCATCCTCTAGTGCCGGAGTTGAGACTGAGCGATCATGGAACAACAAGTATGCAATTTGTATTCTCCCGGCCACATTTCAAATAGTTGTGAATTTAGCGACCACGACTAGTTGGAATGTGGCCGGGAGTATGCAAATCGCATACTTGTGGTCCCATGATCGCTCAGTCTATCCACCACCACAGGAAGGTGACACTGAGCGATCATCGGACCACAAGTATGCGAATTGCATACTCCTGGCCACATTCCAACTAGTTGTGAATTTAGCGAGGCTCTGCATGACTAGTCGGAATATGTCCAGGAGTATGCAGATTAGATACTTGTGGTCCCGTAATCGCTCAGCCTATCGGCCGGCACTAGAAGGTGACACTGAGGGATCATTGGACCACAAGTATGTAATTTGCATACTCCCGACCACATTCCAACTAGTTGTGAATTTACAAGGCTTTGCATGACTAGTCGGAATGTGGCGGGTAGTATGCAGATTGCATACTTTTGGTTCCATGATCACTTAAGTCTCAACGCTGCCACTAGAAAATGCCCAAAATGCACACTGCACTCAATGAAAGGATTTACAAGTCTGCAGTCACATAGATTGACTGTAGAATTTTGTGAAAATCCTGGACCACCCCTTTAATTTTTCTTTATCAGTTCCACAATTTCCCTTATTGTTTTGCTTTGTTCTAACTTTCTAACAACCACTCTATTGCAAACCTACATATATTGGAAATAAAACACTTAAAGCTGACAAGCAAGTATAAAATTGAGCATTAAGCAGTCCAATGAGCATGACTAGATTATACTTGACAGTGGCGTAACTACCGCGGTCGCAGCGGTCGCGATCGCGACCGGGCCCGGGAGGTTAGATCAGCAGCCAGCTCCTGTCAGTGTGAGAGGAGCCGCGCTGATCTGTCACAGACCACGCCGCCGCTATTTGACCCGCTGCCGCCGCCGACATCGGGCCCCCCTGCCTGGTGTCAGCGGTGGCACCGGGGCCCCCTGCCTGGTGTCAGCGGCTGCGGCGTCTCCCCCATAACCGCGCACAGTAATGATGAAGCATAGCGCGGCCGGTGCAGCGCTATGCATCACCATTCTCCCCCTGTGCGGTGACGTCACTCCCGAGCGACTGCTATGCTGAGTGCACAGAGTGCAGGACGGGAGGACGCTGACCGCAGCACCGGGAGAACGAGCAGCGGGGAGGACAGCAGCGGTGGAAGGAAGAGAGAAGGTGTGTACTTGTTGTTTTTTTTTGTTTTTTTATTCTAATATAAGTGAATAAACGGTAGCCAGAAGCTTGGGAAGGCAGTTCTGGGGAAGCTGCATTATTATACATGAAAGCCTGGAGAGGCTGCTTTATACATGGAGGTCTGAGGAGGCTGCATTATATATGGAGGTCTGGGGAAGCTGCATTATTATACATGAAAGCCTGGAGAGGCTGCTTTATACATGGAGGTCTGAGGAGGCTGCATTATATATGGAGGCCTGGAGAGGCTGCTTTATACATGGAGGTCTGAGGAGGTTGCTTTATACATGGAGGCCTGGAGAGGCTGCATTATTACACATGGAGGCCTGGAGAGGCTGCTTTATACATGGAGGTCTGAGGAGGCTGCATTATATATGGAGGTCTGGGGAAGCTGCATTATTATACATGGAAGCCTGGAGAGGCTGCTTTATACATGGAGGTCTGAGGAGGCTGCATTATATATGGAGGTCTGGGGAAGCTGCATTATTATACATGGAGGCCTGGAGAGGCTGCTTTATACATGGAGGTCTGAGGAGGTTTGCTTTATACATGGAGGCCTGGAGAGGCTGCATTATTATACATGGAGGCCTGAGGAGGCTGGGTGCATTGTTATACATGGATGCCTGGAGAGGCTGGCTGCTACATTATACATGGAGGCCTGAGAAGGCTGGCTGCATTATTATACATGGAGGCCTGGAGAGGCTGGCTGCATTATTATATATGGAGGTCTGGGGGGCTGCATAATACAAAATGAAGGACACCTTATACATGGAATATGGGGCTGCATAATGCAATATGAAGTTTTATGGGGTTGCGTTATAATACATATAGGACTATGGGGGCTACATTATAATATATGGAGGACTATGGAGGCTACCTTATACATGGACTATGGGGGTGCATTATAAAACATTGGGGACTATGTGGTGCAGTATAATATATGGAGAACTATTGGGTGAATTATAATATATGGAGAACTATGAGAAATTCATTATAATAATTGGAGGGCTACTTTATACATGAAGGATTATGTGGTGCAGTATAATACATGGAGAACTATGGGGTGAATTATAATACATAGAGAACTATGAGAAATTCATGATAATAATTGAAGGGTTACTTTATACATGGAGGATTATGGGGGTGCATTATAATATATGGAGGACTATGTGGTGCAGTATTATATATTGAGTACTATGGGGTGAATTATAATGCATGGAGGACTATGGAAGTGTATTCTAATATATGAAGGGTTATGTGGGACCCTTTATACTATATGGAAGGCTATGTGGGTGCCATTATTGTATTTGGAGAACTATATACAAGGGGGGACAAAGATACAAGCAGGGGATGGGAACGTTTTGTGCTGAGGGAAAAAGGCTCTTCCCCTCAGCACCCAGCTTTCCCATGCTCTGCTATACATCTTCTTTCAGCACCCAGCTTTACCATGCTCTGCTATACATCTTCTCTCAGCACCCAGCTTTACCATGCTCTGCTATACATCTTCTCTCAGCACCCAGCTTTCCCATGCTCTGCTATACATCTTCTCTCAGCACCCAGCTTTCCCATGCTCTGCTATACATCTTCTCTCAGCACCCAGCTTTCCCATGCTCTGCTATACATCTTCTCTCAGCACCCAGCTTTCCCATGCTCTGCTATACATCTTCTCTCAGCACCCAGCTTTCCCATGCTCTGCTGTACATCTTCTCTCAGCACTCAGCTTTACCATGCTCTGCTATACATCTTCTCTCAGCACCCAGCTTTCCCATGCTCTGCTATACATCTTCTCTCAGCACCCAGCTTTCCCATGCTTTGCTATACATCTTCTCTCAGCACCCAGCTTTCCCATGCTCTGCTATACATCTTCTCTCAGCACCCAGCTTTCCCATGCTCTGCTATACATCATTTCTCAGCACCCAGCTTTCCCATGCTCTGATATGGGAAAGCTGGGTACTGACGGAAAGATGTATAGCATAGCATAGCATAGCATGGGGAAGCAGTGTGCCGAGGACAAGATGGATATCAGAACATAGGAAAGCTGGGTGCTGATAGAGGGCCTTCAGATCATGGGATATCTGGGTGCTGTGGGTAAGAGCGAAGTGTCAGCATCATTATCCTGTACCCCGAGTGTCAGTGTCATTATTCTGTACCCTAAGTGTCGGTGTACGTGGAGGGGGGGCCCAGGTCTGAACTTTGCACCGGGGCCCATCAAATTCTAGTTACGCCACTGATACTTGACACCCTCTTTGTGCCTACTGTGGCTAACAATATGCTCTGATGTATAGAAGGGCCACTTTGTTGTCCCCAATGACTCTGAAAACTCAGAAGCAAGATTTTCAGAGATTTTGAAAGGGAAAACCCTGATAAAAGGATTCTCAAAGTAGATGGACCAAAATCAATTACAGTAATTTCAGTGTGCCCCCACGTAGTTCATGGTTCCCAAGTTAGAAAGATTATAAAAGAAGCTACCTTTAAGCCATATATAAGGTATAAAACTTTAAAATGTTGCAAAAAAAACCTTGCATATGCATACCAACAGAAGGTTAGCAGATAAGCCAAAAAAGTAAACTACATGCAACACAGCTTCCCAAATATAAAATGAGACAAATTAGGGGTTGTCAAATACTTTAGATCTTAATCCCACTAGATATGACAAAGCGTCTTGACATAGCTTTGGATAGACACCCAGTGTCCATGGCACGTGAGCCACCCTTGATGCCCCCACAGATAACCCATCAGCTGGCCTCTTATTCTTCCAAAAATAATAAAACTAACTCTATAGTGCCACATATTGAAGTTGGCTCGACTCTAAGCCAGTGTCAGCCTTCCGCTGAACTTTCCAAAATTATTTAGGACAATTAACCAAATTAGAGTCTTCTCCAGTAGCAGAGAGTTGACTCCACAAAAAGAAACAGTAGCCCCCTACACATCCATCAAAGTCCTTCCGCCCAGATAACCAATACCCTACTCTGCACTACCCCAAAACCTTTGTGTGCAAATGGAGGTCTTTTCTTTTAGACTCAGCTCTGGTTTAGCTAAATATCTGTCAAGCTAGATGCAGAGAAGTACCAAGCCAACAGTGAGAGGGAAGGAAAACCCTGTGTCTAGGGAAGGAGATGATGGTGACCCTTGACCAAGTCTACCGCTGGGCCCTGGATTCCCCCACCACCCTAGATCGGTTCTGCACTTTTGCGCCAAGTAGGATACCTGACCCTATGCTGATCTGAGCCATAGGTAGGGACTGGATGGGATGAGCTCTTCGTAAACCTCATTAGGCGATAAAGGACACACAGATAACAAATAAGGGAAAACAACAAACAACTTATCTCCAGATGACTTAGGGAGAAAAACTGCTACAACCACCAAAATTCTCCAGATTTATGCAAACCAACTGCTATTCTGAAGACTTAATAAAGATATATGAAATATCACCAGCACCGAGTAATAGGAAGGGAAGATATATAAAGACAAGGGAAGTACTGATGAAAAGCAGCTGAGAGGCTGAGGAACTCTATAGGGTCCTAAAGGGAAAGGGATGAAAACCAAGCAGAAATAATAGTCCAGGGTTGCAGTTTTCACAGCCAAATGCTGTGACCTTCTATAGCCGGACAACACAGGACTGTTGTTGCCCGGGCAAATATCCCAAGTCAAGCACTACCACTCACTTATAGGACAGCTAGTTCTAAAGCCATTTTTTTCTTTAGAACAAGAGATCATTTTCATACATTTATGTAAAGTCATGGCCAAAAGTGTTAGCACCCTTGAAATTGTTTTCCAAAACAATTTCAAGGGTAAAAACACTTTCGACCATGACTGTATATATTGGGAGTATTGTGTGGCCATTAAGTCTCCTTACACCAACTAAGTAGTCTCTGCATGGAGGAAGAGATTTTGTTAATCCTAATGATCTTCCCTAAAAACACTTTTGACCATGACTGTATATATTGGGAATATTGTGTGGCCAATAAGTCTCCTTACACAAGCTAAGTAGTCTCCGCACGGAGGAAGAGTTTTTTGTTAATCCTAATGATCTTCCCTAATAACACGACCGCCATATACTTCAGCTCCCGTCATCAACATAATTACCATTCTTCTCATCTTAAATTTTACCCTTGCTGGTCTTTGGCTCATTCCAGTAGGGAAATAGTCATTATTTGCACTCATGGGTGATGGAGAAGGCAAATAATACCTTTCATCAGACAGGAATGGCTCATTTGATAATAGGTTTGTGTGTACTAGACAGTCAGGCTGTACTGATCCAACCCCGTTCACTTCACATTAATCACACCCTTTTACTCAAAACAGCACAAATCTCATCTAAACCAATTAAGCTTGCACTATTTAGACAAAGAGATTAATATAGCTCAGGAAAGGGTAACCTTTGCCCAGCTAAACGACTCGAGATAATGACTTTGATTTAGTAGTTTGCCTTTTGTTGGAAGGTATATTTTGGAAATAGACGTCTATTTGCAGACACTTAGTCAGCAAGAAAATACATCCAGTCCATTATTTAGAGTTACACGGATGTTTTTTTCAGTCTTTAGTGGCTGCTGTGAACTGGACCTGCTCCATATACAATGCAGAACTTTCTAAAATTACACTGTTGAAAATCGACATGACCATACACAAGGCCAACAACCATCCTCCCAACCAATCCACAAAAAATATCCTCAACCCAACCGAGCATGCAAGTGTCCATAAAATGATGACAAACCAGACACCTCTGGGCAATGACCGGGACTGTGGCAGCTGACCCTTAGGACAGGTGACAGACTCAGGTGCAGATGGGATGACCGAGACAGGTTGGACAGGCTGGTACGGATATAAATGGTGGGTATGGCAGGGACAGGTAGTTATGGGAAGGCACACTCAGGTATAGGTAGCTGACACAAGGATAATGGGACCTGACAACTAGCTAGCAGACTGAGACACTGACTAACTAGTAGCATTGCACAGGCACCTCCCCTAATGGAAGGGTGCCTTAAATACATAGTAACTCTCAGCCAAATGGTACGCTGACCCGTTAAGAGAGTCGATGTGCAAGCACGCCTCTTAGGTGCACTCTCGGGAACCCTGTGCGGCATGTACAGGTCCTGGGAGGGGAAGAAGGCGGTAGAGCAAGTGAAAGGCAGCATGGCAGCAGGGGATAATGGGACCCGGCCGGGTTGGTGAGTAAATCAGCGTCCCTCCAGGGATGCAGGTGCTACAACTGGCTAGCATTAGATTTTTAGAGTGTCATAACAAGCTGATAAATTCAATATTTTCTTTCAATAACAACCACCAAAAACATTAACTTTTTTGGAGAAAGTTTAAAAAATTTGCAAAAGCATAGATTGAAGGGTATCACCTAATTATAGCATTGAGGTTAATTTACTTATCGGTATAGCAGGCCGACTGCTTAAACCTCCTGAAATCCAGGGAACAGAATACGGGAACTGGGGAATCAGGATCTACATATCTCCATCTTGAATAAAGTAGAAGAAAAGATGCTAGACTTCTGCCTCACTCATTATCTTTTGGACTGGAAGAAATAGCCAAATGCAATGTGTTAATTATGAGTGGTCATAACATACTGAGAAATGGAGCATGGCTTCGCCATAAATTGGAAATTAAACAATGGCTTGCACGTCACCATCTGGGCCCCTGTTCATCTAGGAACCTCTGGTGTGAACAGGTAATTAAACTGGCATACCTGCTATAAAGCAGACAAAATGCCTCGGCTCTGTGTATACCACAGGCTAGAAGTGACTGTACCACCTCTTGAGTCAGCTCTGATGGACATCAAAGGACTGCAACCTGGCTCTTAGGAGCTGACATACAGTTATGAATATTTGTATTCGTGCAGCAGGCATAGTTTTGGTAGACACATTTGGTAGACACATTTCCAACATCGTGATCCCAATGGGAATGACATGCATAGTTTTACATAATTGTGAGGCCTGTCTATGACCTCAAAATTAATATCAGGCAGATGAATGACAATACATATATCATATTTCCTATAAATGGGAAGGTAAAATCTTAATAGGAAATATGGTGGTAAAATCTTCCACCTGAGACCTCCAGGGAAATAATATCTTGAAAGTTGGTTATCCCATAATTTTCTAGAGACCGGAGCCACATCCCATGACCAACCCCATCTGAGGTCACGAAGGGGAGTTATGTGGTAATGACTGTCCTTTAATAAACACAGATTTCGAATTGACTCATTTTTCAATGCAGGAAGATACAGGTCTCTTCTCTATAGGATTGGTTCATATATTCCAAAAGGAACTCTTCTCTCCTCTAAGTTCTAAGCCATTTACGTGACACAGGTTTTGTACTTTTCTTATGATATCCTTTTTGTATTGTTTTGTTCCCCTTTTTAACTTTTTTTTGTATATTTTTATAAACACTGCTTACGGTACTTTGGATTAAATATATAAAATTTAATAGCTTCATTCTTCTTGCTGTATAAAGCGCATCCCTGAAGCCATACACTGCCGGTAACTGGTGTCCAATTGGCCTGTATAAACGATTGGTGGTGACAGCTAGTAGTATATTTTTTTTACTGTGGAGTTGACAGTGACCGTACTGGAGTGTACATATATTTTTTGGACTGAAATCGGAGCAGTATATACCATACACTCACTGAGTTACCCAATAACTGGTCTAGTAGTAGAAACAGCCACGGCATTGTCCATCATTCATCAACTGCGTAATTGCACTGATGACTGGAGGCAGCAGAGTGCTCCCATAGTGGAATGAACTCGTGTGCCACTCATTCTGCAGCAAATTGGAAACTGTGACTATCAAATGCGCATGCAGTGGGTGCTATGAGAACGCAAAAAAGAGTGCGAGTTTCCTGAGTGACTAGCTCAAGCAGAGCGAGAGGCTGCAGCACAAGAAAGACATTCTGAGTGAAATACGAACTGCAGTTGACCAGCGTCAAGATGCAATGATTTACCCCACTGAGCAGTGAGTCCAGCAACACCAACAGCGTTAAACACTGACCTGAGTATTTTTGTGATGGTAAAGAATAGGGACTTGGACCTATTTCTTAGGGAATTTGGAAAGACCTACAGACAGTACCAGTTGCCTATCATTGAGCATGATACGTAACCCCAGGGCTATGAGGCAAAGCGGTGTTCGTTGATCTCCCTCGAGACCAAGATGGAAACTATGAGGCCATCCAACAGGCTCGATAAGGGAATACCAGCTGACTCTAGATCCACCAACATGGCTCCAACAACAGCTATGGTGATGTGGTGGGCGGGCTTAGAACCAACTTTGAGCAGTGGGTGCATGGACTGTCTATTACCATTTTTGAGGAATTGAAGGACCTGATGGTGAAAGACCAATTTCTGCATCTTTGTCCTGTGGAGGTGCGACAGTTTGTGAAGGACTGGGAGTGAAAAAAGGCAGCCAAGGCAGCACAGATCACTGATACATACAGTACAGACCAAACGTTTGGACACACCTTCTCATCTCTAGAACAACTATTAAGAGGAGACTTTGTGCAGCAGGCCTTCATGGTAAAATAACTGCTAGGAAACCTCTGCTAAGGACAGGCAACAAGCAGAAGAGACTTGTTTGAGCTGAAGAACACAAGGAATGGACATTAGACCATTGTAAATCTGTGCTTTGGTCTGATGAACAGAAACAATTTCAGTGTGGTCGGATTGAGTTCAATATATATAAACGGAATAACCTCAAATTCCAATTAAAAATGACTATCTTTATTGATATATATTAAAAATGAAAAAAACACCCCGTGATATTGCACACGTAGGGTCACATGAGAGGAGGAGCTGAAATATATGGGGTCCCTACAACTCCCTAGGGGGACCTTGCTCCTACCTGCCAACGGAGGGTTTGACACCGTAACTGTTTTGGGCGCCCCCGTTCCACGTCGGCTGTCCCTCACTAAACCCTAACTGATTAGTGAATTAAATATAAATACACTCTTAGTGGCCACACAATGGTAGTCATGCATACAAGATATTAGTAATTTTCAATATATCTCAGACTGTAAAATGCTTCTAAAACATTGAAAGAGAAAATGATAATTTTCTATATATGTCAGACTACAAATTGTTTCCAGGTCATTGAAAACAACTATACAGGACCAAAAGGAGGGGAATCACAACTGAACACAATGTGCACCATTCCATCAGTTTGTAGTTTTACTCCCTCCCCTGTCCTGATGTACTGTGGCCATAATGCATGGAAACACACATCAAAAAACATGAATATATTCTCTCAGTAGACACTACACAACCCCAATCAAGGCAGAGTATATACAAACAGTGCAGTGTCCAAGGAAAATCAAATAGGCATTTGATATGCCAAGCATATAAAGGTGAACAAGATACACCCAAGGGAGAAAAAATAGTTACTTCCCTTTAATTGCATGCTCTCATATCGCCTCGACGCGTTTCCCCTTCCAGGATACAAGGATCATCAGGAGGCTAAGAATCATGAATATCAGATGTAGATGGAAAGGTGATCCATGGCTGTGCGCCCAGATCACAGGATGTCCGGGGTTTAAAAACCGGCGCCAATCAGAGTCACATGGACCCGGCAACCAATCATATTCTTTGGCTACTCTGTCTCCAAAAATCACACTGCGCATGTCACTCCTGTTCCGGTCACAAGAGGTCCTTAGTTTGTCATTGCGCCTGCGTGCGCTCGTTCCAGCTTAGTAATTATGCAGGCTGTAAGTCAAGGGGCGGTAGCCGACTAATTTCCCACTCCGCCCACATGAACCACCACGGAGACGCCGTCCAATGATTACCGCACCATCCCCGGGGGCACAAACCAGACACCGGAACTCAGGAGCTCCACCACGCATGCGCGCTCTGTTACACAATGACAGCAGCGCGCTCACCATAGGAGCGATCATAAGAAGGGAAACCAGAAACAATGCCAGATAGCTACCATCCATATCAGTTGCCCCCATCATCATAAAGATCCTGGTAGAGGTCACAATCTACTATATTATATTGTATTAAGGGGGCCGATACCCGAGGGAAGCATCCCTCCATAGGTATACACACCATCTGTTTATCTATATATACACACACTAGTTGGAATGAATTAAAGGTTTCCATAAGGCTCCCATTATACCCACTCACTGGTCAAACCCATCATTAGACGAAAACCGGCGATCTACATGAAAGGGGGGGGGGGGGGGACAACCACTGAGCACTCATCACTCCTATTTGCAAACTTAACCCTATGCTGACCAGAAAGAATAAAAATATTCCTCATCACAAAAGGATCAATTTCAAGATTGATTTAAGAAACAGACTATAATTACCAAAGAATTTATAACCTGATGATACAGGTATTTATAAGCCGTGTACCCCCTTTTACAGGGCAATGACGGAAAGGTTTCCAAGGGGATCATGTCAATTATAATTTATTCTCCTTGACAAATAAACAGCATCAAATTTAAAATTAACTAGACCAAATTGTAAATGTAGATACAGAAAAGAACCTTTAGAGGAAGGGGGAAAATGTCAACCTGTCATTTAGCCCCAACGGGGCTTGTGTTTTAAGATAATAGATCCAGCGAGATTCCCTTTGCAGGATCTTTTTATCCAAATCACCCCCCCTAGGACCAGGCTTAATGACCTCCAGTATCACAAAGGAGATTGATTTATTATCCCCCCCCCGATGGAACTCCCAGACTTGTCGGGCCAGGGGTGTATCCCTCTTATGTTTGATATCCCCCAGATGTTCACCGACACGTCTGCGCAGTTCTCTTATGGTTTTACCCACATAATTTAAAGGGCATTTGCATGTAGCCATATACACCACCCCACTGGTCTTGCAGTTGGAAAAATCTTTTATAGGATATTTTCTACCTGTGTTTGCACTAACAAAACTTTTTGAAGGTACAATCCAATTGCAATACTTGCAGTCTCCACATCTAAAACAGCCTACAGGTCTCCTATCAAGCCAGGTGCCAGGGGGGGTAGGTCTCTGATAATGGCTGTGAACCAGTTGGTCCCTAAGCGAAACACCCCGTCTATATGTGATAGATGGACGAGGGGCAATGTTTTCACAGATATCAGGGTCTGCCAGGAGAATCCCCCAGTGTTTCCGGAGTATACCGTGGATCCTTTCTGACTGGCAATCAAAAGTGCCGATAACTCGGATGATATCCTCACTTTTTTCTTTTGCCCTTGGCTGTAGGAGGGATTCCCTATCACTACACCGTGCATAATTAAAGGCCCCCCGTAACACCTCATCAGGGTAGCCCCTCTTCCGAAACCGTTCCCTTAAATCTCTTGACTGATCAAAGAAGTTGTTCTTACTTGAGCAGTTTCTCCTCATGCGGAGGTACTGCCCTTTTGGGATACCACGTTTCAGCGGGGTTGGATGGGAACTATCCCACCTCAAGAGACTATTCGTTGAGGTGGGTTTCCTGTGTGTCCTAGAGGAGAGATGTCCACCGCCATCAACGGAAAAGGAGATATCCAAGAAGGAAAGTGAGGATTCATCAATTTCACTCGTAAATGCCAGACCAAATTCATTGCTGTTGATCTCATTAATGAACCGATGGAAGTCCATTTTGCTTCCTGACCAAATAATAAAAATATCATCGATGAATCTCCCCCAAAAATGGATCAATGAGATCCACCAGGGGGAGTCATCGGAAAAAATGACGCTTTCCTCCCACCAGCCCAGGAGCAAATTTGCATACGACGGGGCACAGGAACTCCCCATCGCGGTGCCCCTGTGCTGGTGGAAGTACTTGTCGTCAAAAATAAAATAATTGTGTGTCAAAATATAGGTCAGGAGTTCCAGCACCAAGGTGTTATGGGCCTGCAGATACACTGCCCTTGAACGCAGATAGTGTTGTACCGCTGCTATTCCCTTTAGGTGTGGTATCGAACTATAAAGGGCTTCCACATCAATGGATGCCAGAAACATCCCAGTTTCCACAATAACTCCATCGATTTTTCAAAGAAGATCGGAGGTGTCACGAATATACGATGGTAGGGTAAGAACAAAGGGTTTAAGGATTTCGTCGATGTAGATCCCCACATTTTGGGTAATTGACCCCACCCCAGATACTATGGGGCGCCCCCTAAGTAGGGGGTACCCCTTGTGAATCTTGGGGAGTGCGTAAAAAGTCGCTACTGTGGGTTTGATCGGTAGCATAAATTCATATTCACTCTTTGAGATCAGATGTGTTTCCAAAGCCTGATCCAGAATACGCGTAAGTTCGAGTAAAAAAGAACTAGTTGGGTCAGCCTTGAGTATCCCATAAGTAGTTTGATCATCTAAAAGAGATCGACACATCGTACGGTAAGGTTCATGATCCATTACCACAAGGTTCCCACCCTTGTCTGAAGGCTTTACAATGATGGACTGATTATTCTTAAGTAATCGCAAAGCCTCCCTCTCATCCTCATTGAGATTGTAAATATCAATGCTACCGTGAATTCTAGCAATGTCATCCTCCACTACTTTCAAAAAGATGTCAATGCTTGATAACTCATTAGACGGTGGTAACCTCTGGCTCTTATTTTTTAATCCCGTAAACGGTCCCCATCCCCTGTGACGTTCACCCTCTTCCAAGAGGTCCGTCAGGATATCAACCCCTTCCAAGTCTGAAGCCTCAATCCCCAATTGCCTACACCTCTCCTGGTCATTATTCTTAAAGAATATTTTCCATTTTAATTTCCTACAGAAGAGGTTGATATCCTTTGTCCACATGAATTTATCAAATGACTGTGTGGGCACAAAAGATAACCCCCTTCTGAGTACAGATACCATTTCACCCGTGAGTGGACATGAGGAGAGATTTATCCCCTGGGTGTCATTCAGGTTCTTTCATTGGACTGTTCCCGACTCCTGAGGTTGTAGGAATTGGGAACCCCTTTCTCTAAAAAAGAGGAAGAGGGGGCAGCCGATGAGGAGGACATATGAGATGAGGTAGAGCCCATAGAGGACTGTGGTGGACCATGAAAAGTTCTTGGATCCATGTTTGAACCATAAGAAGAATAATTTCCCCTTTGATTCCGCCATCTCTGTCTCCGTGGTGGTCAACGGGGCTTGTGTTTTAAGATAATAGATCCAGCGAGATTCCCTTTGCAGGATCTTTTTATCCAAATCACCCCCCCTAGGACCAGGCTTAATGACCTCCAGTATCACAAAGGAGATTGATTTATTATCCCCCCGATGGAACTCCCAGACGTGTCGGGCCAGGGGTGTATCCCTCTTATGTTTGATATCCCCCAGATGTTCACCGACACGTCTGCGCAGTTCTCTTATGGTTTTACCCACATAATTTAAAGGGCATTTGCATGTAGCCATATACACCACCCCACTGGTCTTGCAGTTGGAAAAATCTTTTATAGGATATTTTCTACCTGTGTTTGCACTAACAAAACTTTTTGAAGGTACAATCCAATTGCAATACTTGCAGTCTCCACATCTAAAACAGCCTACAGGTCTCCTATCAAGCCAGGTGCCAGGGGGGGTAGGTCTCTGATAATGGCTGTGAACCAGTTGGTCCCTAAGCGAAACACCCCGTCTATATGTGATAGATGGACGAGGGGCAATGTTTTCACAGATATCAGGGTCTGCCAGGAGAATCCCCCAATGTTTCCGGAGTATACCGTGGATCCTTTCTGACTGGCAATCAAAAGTGCCGATAACTCGGATGATATCCTCACTTTTTTCTTTTGCCCTTGGCTGTAGGAGGGATTCTCTATCACTACACCATGCATAATTAAAGGCCCCCCGTAACACCTCATCAGGGTAGCCCCTCTTCCGAAACCGTTCCCGTAAATCTCTTGACTGATCAAAGAAGTCGTTCTTACTTGAGCAGTTTCTCCTCATGCGGAGGTACTGCCCTTTTGGGATACCACGTTTCAGCGGGGTTGGATGGGAACTATCCCACCTCAAGAGACTATTCGTTGAGGTGGGTTTCCTGTGTGTCCTAGAGGAGAGATGTCCACCGCCATCAACGGAAAAGGAGATATCCAAGAAGGAAAGTGAGGATTCATCAATTTCACTCGTAAATGCCAGACCAAATTCTGATGAGTCCAAATTTGAGATCTGTGGATCCAACCACCATGTCTTTGTTGAAAAGGTGAACGGATGGACTCTCCATGCCTGGTTCCTACCGTGAAGCATGGAGGAGGAGGTGTGACGGTGTGAGGGTGCTTTGCTGGTGACACTGTTGGGGATTTATTCAAAATTGAAGGCATACTGAACCAGCATGGCTACCACAGCATCTTGCAGCGGCGTGCTATTCCATCCAGTTTGTGTTTAGTTGGACCATCATTTATTTTTCAATAGGACAATGAGCCCAAACACACCTCCAGGCTGTGTAAGAGCTATTTGACTAAGAAGGAGAGTGATGGGGTGCTATGCCAGATGACCTGGCCTCCACAGTCAACAGACCTGAACCCAATCGAGATGGTTTGGGGTGAGCTGGACCGTAGAGTGAAGGCAAAAGGGCCAACAAGTGCTAAGCATCTCTGGGATCTCCTTCAAGACTGTTGGAAAACCATTTCCGGTGACTACCTCTTGAAGCTCATCAAGAGAATGCCAAGAGTGTGCAAAGTAGTAATCAAAGCAAAAGGTGGCTACTTTGAAGAACCTAGAATATAAGACATATTTTCAGCTGTTTCACACTTTTTTGTTAAGTATTTTATTCCACATGTTTTCATTGATTGTTTTGATGTCTTCAATGTGAATCTACAATTTTCAGAGTCATGAAAATAAAGAAAACTCTTTGAATGAGAAGGTGTGTCCAAACGTTTGGTCTGTACTGTATGTGGTTAACCATACACCTGAGGTACAGAAGTCAACCATTGCCAGTTGGAAGGGAAGTATCCTGACAACTACTACCAATGGCCCTACCAGTCGATGTTTATCGGGTTTTACCCCATCTCCCAGCACCCAGCCTGCATCTAATGCCCGCCGGTGCTTTACCTGCAGCCAGACAGAGCACCTCAGCATTGCCTGCTCAGAGAGGCAGGAGAAGATCCCTGAATACAAGACTTGGAGGCTTAGTGCACCAGTCCTTTTTGTGGGTAGGGCTGTTGAGAGCACCTGTGAAAATCTGCAGCCGGTTACTATGAGCGACATTTTCACTATAGGGCTCAAGGACACCGGCAGCAGTCGAACCTTCATCTGCTCTGAATCGGTGACACTTGAAGACATTATTTCTTGGAACTGGTCCTGGGATTGGGGGTGTTCACCGATCTTTACCAATGACCTATATTTACTTAGACTGGTGTGGTGGGAGGGAGTTGAGAGAAGTTGGGGACTGATGTCAGACAATTAGTTACTCAATACATACCTGACAGCCCTCCTCGATCTGGTAATTCATATAAGCTAAATGTTGATGATGTTAGTAATATTAATGTCATGCAAGATGATAATGTGTTTAATTGTACAGAGGAACTGAGTCATGTCCCGCTGCAGGGTGATGTTACTGAGAATCACCTCAAAGGACTGAGTATCAGAGCTAAGGGCGTTGGAGAAAGGCATGAGGACCATGAGGAACGTGGTCATAAGCAGCTTGTCAGTGTAATGACGGACTTTGTTATGGCCGGTGGTAGCTGTTCCATGATTAGGGCTAATCATAACAAAGCGATCATGAGGAATCATAGAGTGATGTTATAGGAGAACTCAACCATGTCATACTACTAGGTGATGTTGCTGAGGATACTCTAAAGGCGTATGAATCGGTGCTAAGAGATTTGGAGACATGCACAGCGACAAAGTGTTACATGGTGGTGGTAGCTGCTCCATGATCATGATCATGAGTTAAAATGGGAGAAGGGGAAAGCGTTACCCACACTATCATGATGGTGGGAAAATGGTACCCATAACCTTCAGGATCAATGGAAAGAGTTATCCACAAACTGTCAGGAGGAGGGAAATTGTTACCCATAACCTTTTAGGATGATGGGAAAGTGATATCCCCAGTCTGTCATGATGGTGGGAAAGCGTTATCCATAGCCTGTCAACACTGCACTCAGCAAAACCTGGTGGCTCTGATGAGAGTAATTGTCACCCGCCATCTGTGAATGGCTGTACTTTACTGCTTCTCACAGTTGCTGGAGTTGCAGTTGTGGGACCTTTTTTTAATAAATTGGTGAAAGAAGGATAGTGTAGGAGAGTCTTTTTTTAAATAAACAATTTTTTTCTTCTGTGTGTGTGTTATTTTTTTTTTTAACTGTACACTTGCCAGATTAGTAATGGGGGTGTCTGATAGACGCATCTCCATTACTAACCCCTGGGGCTTGATGCTAGCTGTTAACTCATAGCTGACATCAACCCCCCAAAATATTACTCCAAATAAAACAGCATCAGGGCAATTGGGAAGAGCCAGGAAAACGCCAGAATTGGAACATCTAATGTGATGCGTAAACTCAGCGGTGGCTATGAGATGCTATTTTGCAAAGTTCCAAATAACCATTGACCTTCCCATCTGGAGAATACCAGCCCGCAGCCGTCTGCCTTACCTAACCAGGTTATCAAAAATGGAGGGTACCCCACACTTTTCTTTTTAAATTATTTCATGTTTTTTTACTTCTCAGCAGCAACCAGTGAGTCAGAGATGCATCCAGGCATCTTTCCTGTGCATTTTTTCTGGCCTCTCAACCCTCTAGCGGCTTTGAACCCTAAAAGGCCTTGGATGATGACATCAGAGATGTATGCCAGATTGCCATAATAATCCAATACGGACTAACACAAAGGAAGAGGGCCATGGAGAAAGGAAGCTGAGCCCGGTGCTGGAGCCCGGACAGGTGAGTAACATTGAGTAAAGTCAGATTTACTGTATTTGTCAAGAAATAGACCAAGTCATTTAAAATTTCTATTTGATCAGTAATGTGAGACGTTAATAAAGGAGAAATGCCTCCGATAATATCATAGCATGTTTTCATGGAAACATAACCAAGGAAATGGCCATAAGTGAATGTCGTGGGTGCCGAGAGCGGTGGACTGTTAAACCTCTTGTGGTTTCCAATGTTCCTGTCTTTATGGCTACGGGACAGCGGGGAACCGGAGCACCTAATCTGTCCCTCAACCTAGGGGGTGCCCTGTGCTATCCCTAATCTTAGGGACACTCCTGTTGGTGGAGAAGC